>NC_143035.1:38170000-38307500 GCF_057628025.1 Oncorhynchus mykiss | reverse complement strand
AGACGAACGGGGAGGTCCAGTCCTGAGTGAATAATGTGTTCTCCAAGAGGCATCAGCTTGTTCCCAAGTTTGGTGAGAACGATCGATCCTTCAGCAGAATCTCATCGAAACACATACTTTAATTGAGCTGTAGTTCATTACAAGATAAAGAAGTGCATCAACCAAAGGATACGCGCGCTGCGGTTTATCCAGAATAGGTGCCCAAGTTGTACCTCTAGATATTTGGTTAGAAGCTAGTACAGTATGACTTGTCGGCTTGACAGTGTTGGTGCTTATCTATAGCATAATACTGATCCGCGCGTTATCAATCAAGACCAGGTCGGCAAATATCTGAAGATCTTAAGATGATTATGAATAGCTCGGACATATTTTGTAATTACAAAGAAGTTAGTAACTTCACCAACAACTCGTCATGTGTGAACACGACTCAGTCCTCACCCAGCTTCATCGACTTGGCGACTTTTATGCACATATTCCCGTCCATATATGGCATCCTGTGTACAATAGGAGTGATCGCCAACGGCTTGGTGATTTACGCAGTGGCGACATGCAAGAAGAAGATGGTCTCGGACATCTACGTGCTGAACTTGGCCGTCGCAGATATGCTCTTCTTGCTGGTGATGCCCTTCAACATTCACCAGCTGGTCCGGGACAGACAGTGGGTGTTCGGGAACTTCATGTGCAAAGCTGTCGTGGTGGTGGATGTTAGCAACCAGTTCACTACCGTGGGGATTGTAACGGTGCTGTGTATTGACAGGTACGTCTCCACCTCTCCAAATTCAACAGGTGTCAGTTTGAACATGACAAAGCATCAATTAGGTCTCCCTCCTCTATTACCTTTATGTATTCAGGTAGAGATAACCTGGTGTAGGATAGGAGTATAACATAGTTAGAACCAATAGGTAATTAAGAAGGAGACATTACTGTTACACAGCCCAAGAGCAGGGATCTAGTGAGCGGATGGTCGGGACCGGAGCATTATTACAAATTAATTTGTAGACTGCAAGAAGTGCAAACACATATAACATTTGACTAAAACATACTAATTTTCAAACCTACAGTACCAGACAAAAGTGTGAACACACGTACTCATTCCAGAGTTTTTCTTTATTTTCACTATTTTCTACATTATAGAATAATAGTGAAGACATTAAAACTATAAAATAACACATATGGACTCATGCCAAAGTGTTAAACAAATCAACATATATTTTATATATTTTACCTGCAAAAAGAAAGGAGGACCAAAGCACTTTTCATATAATTAATTAATTTGTTAATTTGTCCTTTATTTGTGTTAGAAATAGAAACAAAGTTTTAAAAAATGTATCACCCTTTGCCTTGATGGCAGCTTTGCACACTCTTGAAATTGTCTTAACCAGCTTCACGAGGAATGCTTTTCCAGCAGACTTGAAAGAATTCCCACATATGCTGAGCACTTGTTGGCTGCTTTTCCCAAACCATCTCAATTGGGTTGAGGCCGGGTGATTGTGGAGGCCAGGTCATCTAATGCAGCACTCCATCACTCTCCTTGGTCAAATAGCCCATACACAGCCTGGCGATGTGTTTTCGGTGTAGTAACCAAAAAAGTGTTTAACAAATCAAAATATATTGCATTTAGTTGATTTTCTCAACCAGCTTCATGAGGTAGTCACCTGGAATGCATTTCATTTCACATGTTTGCCTTGTTAAAAGTTATATTGTGAAATTTCTTTCCTTCCTTAATGTGTTTTAGCCAATCAGTTGTGTTGTGACAAGGTTGGGGTGCTATACAGAAGATAGACCTATTTGGTAAAAGACCAAGTCCATATTATGTCAAGAACAGCTCAGAGAAACGACAGTCCATCATTACTTTAACATTTGAAGGTCTGTCGATGTGGAACATTTCAAGAACCTTGAACGTATATTCAAGTGCAGTCGCAAAAGCCATCAAGCATTATGTTATGATGAAACTGTCTCTCACGAGGACCGCCACAGGAAAGGAAGACCCATAGTTACCTTCGCTGCAGAGGATAAGTTGATTAGAGTTAACTGCACCTCAGATTGCAGTCCAAATAAATGCTTCACAGATTTCAAGTAACAGACACATCTTAACATGTTCAGAGGAGACTGCATGAATCAGGCCTTTATGATCAAATTGCTGCAAAGAAACCACTGATGGAGTCAGGATGCTTTGCTGCTGACACTGCCCGTGATTTATTTAGAATTCAAGGCACACTTTACCAGCATGGCTACTACATCATTCTGCAGCGATACACCATCCCATCTGGTTTTGGGCTTAGTGGGACTATCATTTGGTTTTCAACAGGACAATGACCCAAAACACACATCTAGGCTGTGAATGGGCTATTTGGCCAAGAAGGAGAGTGATGGAGTGCTGCATCAGATGACCTGGTAATCCACAATCACCCGACCTCAACACGTTTGAGATGGTTTGTCATGAGTTGGACAGCAGAGTGGGAACTCCTTCAAGTCTGTTGGAAAAGCATTCCTCATGAAGCTGGTTGAGAGAATGCCAAGAGTGTTCAAAGCTGTCATCAAGGCAAAGGGTGGTTACATTGAAGAATCTAAAATATAAAATATATTTTGATTTTTTTTTAAACATATTTGTTTACTACATCATTCCAAATGTGTTATTTCATAGTTTTTATGTCTTCACTATTATTCTATATTCAGCAACAAAAGAAACGTCCCTTTTTCAAGACCCAGTCTTTCAAAGATAATTCGTACAGTCGTTAAGACACTAACCGCTTACAGGCAGTATGCAATTAAAGTCCCAGTTATGAAAACTTAGGACACTAAAGAGGCCTTTCTACTAACTCTGAAAAACACCAAAAGAAAGATGCCCAGGGTCCCTGCTCATCTGCATAAACGTGCCTTAGGCATGCAGCAAGGAGGCATGAGGACTGCAGATGGGGACAGGGCAAAAAATTGCAACGTCCGTACTGTAAGACACCTAAGACAGCGCTACAGGGAGACAGGACGGACAGCTGATTGTCCTCGTAGTGGCAGACCACGTGTAACAACACCTGCACAAGATCGGTACATCAGAACATCACACCTGCAGGACAGGTACAGGATGGCAACAACAACTGCCCAAGTTACACCAGGAACACACAATCCCTCCATCAGTGCTCAGATTGTCCGCAATAGGCTGAGAGAGGCTGGACTGAGGGCTTGTAGGCCTGTTGTAAGGCAGGTCCTCACCAGACATCACCGGCAACAACGTGGCCTATGGGCACAAACCCACCGTCGCTGGACCAGACAGGACTGGCAAAAAGTGCTCTTCACTGACGAGTCGCGGTTTTGTCTCAGATTTGCGTTTATCGTCGAAGGAATGAACGTTACACCGAGGCCTGTACTGTAGTGGGATCCATTTGGAGGTGGAGGGTCCATCATGTTCTGGGGCGGTGTGTCACAGAATCATCGGATTGAGCTTGTTGTCATTGCAGGCAATCTCAACGCTGTGCGTTACAGGGAAGACATCCTCCTTTCTCATGTGGTACCCTTCCTGCAGGCTCATCCTGACATGACCCTCCAGCATTACAATACCACCAGCCATAATGCTCGTTCTGTGCGTGATTTCCTGCAAGACAGGAATGTCAGTGTTCTGCCGTGGCCAGCGAAGAGCCCGATCTCAATCCCATTGAGCACGTCTGGGACCTGTTGGATCTGCGGGTGAGGGCTAGAGCCATTCCGCCCAGAAATGTATAGGAACTTGCAGGTGCCTTGGTGGAAGAGCGGGGTAACATCTCACAGCAAGAACTGGCATATCTGGTGCAGTCCATGAGGAGGAGATGCACTGCAGTACTTAATGCAGCTGGTGGTCACACCAGATACTGACTGTTACTTTAGGTTTTGACCCCCCCTTTGTTCAGGGACACATTATTCAACTTCTGTTAGTCACATGTCTGTCGGAACTTGTTCAGTTGATGTCTCAGGTGTTATCTTGTTATGTTCATACAAATATTTACACATGTTAAGTTTGCTGAAAATAAACACAGTTGACAGTGAGAGGATGTTTCTTTTTTTGTTGCTGAGTTTACAATGTAGAAAATAACGAAAAAACCTTGAATGATTAGGTCCATTTTTTAAAAACTTTTTACTGGTAGTGTATACAGTGCATTCTGAAGGTATTCAGAGACCTGAAAGTATTCAGAGACCTGAAAGTATTCCAGATCCCTGAAAGTATTCCAGATCCCTGAAGGTATTCAGAGACATGAAAGTATTCAGACCCCTGAAAGTATTCCAGATCCCTGAAGGTATTCAGAGACATGAAAGTATTCAGACCCCTGAAAGTATTCCAGATCCCTGAAAGTAGTCAGACCCCTGAAAGTATTCAGACCCCTGAAGGTATTCAGACCCCTGAAGGTATTCAGAGACCTGAAGGTATTCAGAGACCTGAAGGTATTCAGAGACATGAAAGTATTCAGACCCCTGAAAGTATTCCAGATCCCTGAAACTATTCCAGATCCCTGAAAGTATTCCAGATTCCTGAAAGTATTCAGAGACCTGAAAGTATTCAGAGACCTGAAAGTATTCCAGATCCCTGAAAGTATTCCAGATCCCTGAAGGTATTCAGCGACATGAAAGTATTCAGACCCCTGAAAGTATTCCAGATCCCTGAAGGTATTCAGAGACATGAAATTATTCAGACCCCTGAAAGTATTCCAGATCCCTGAAAGTAGTCAGACCCCTGAAAGTATTCAGACCCCTGAAGGTATTCAGACCCCTGAAGGTATTCAGAGACCTGAAGGTATTCAGAGACCTGAAAGTATTCCAGATCTCTGAAAGTATTCCAGATCCCTGAAAGTATTCCAGATCCCTGAAAGTATTCCAGATCCCTGAAAGTATTCCAGATCCCTGAAAGTATTCAGAGACCTGAAAGTATTCCAGATCCCTGAAAGTATTCAGAGACCTGAAAGTATTCCAGATCTCTGAAAGTATTCCAGATCCCTGAAAGTATTCCAGATCCCTGAAAGTATTCCAGATCCCTGAAAGTATTCAGAGACCTGAAAGTATTCAGACCCCTGAAGGTATTCAGAGACCTGAAAGTATTCCAGCTCCCAGATTTGTACGGCTTCCATTAATTTTAGACATCACGCAGCAGTTATTGACAAATAACCATCTCTATATCATCCTTGTCATCCTTGTCGTCATTCAGCCACGACTAGGTGAAACATAAGATATTCCAGGTTTTAATGTCCCGTTGGTAGGGTAATCATTCATTTTATTTTTTCCAATGATTGCACGTTGGCCAATAGAACGGATGGCAGTGGGGGTTTACTCACTCGCCTACAAATTCTCAGAGGCAGAGCGACCTCTGTCCCCATTTTCTCCGTCTTTCTTCACGTAAATGACGGGGATTTGGGCCCGTTCCCGAGAAAGCAGTATATCCTTCGCGTCGAACTCGTTAAAGAAAAAAATCTTCTTCCAGTTGGAGGAGAGTAATCGCTGTTCTGAAATCCAGAAGTTATTTCCGGGTCATAAGAGACGGTAGCAGCAACATTATGTAAACAAATAAGTTTAAAAAATAAGTTACAAACAATAAGAAAAAACGCACAAATTAGCACAGTTAGTTAGGAGCCCGTAAAATGTCAGCCATCCCTTCCGACGCCATTCTATTGTCCGTAGAGCTCTGAGACAGGATTGTGTTGAGACACAGATCTGGGGTATGGTACCAAAAAAATGTCTGCAGCATTGAAGGCCCCCAATAACACAGTGGCCTCCATTATTCTTAAATGGAAGAAGTTTGGAACCATCAAGACTCTTCCTATTGCTGGCGACCAAGAACCCGATGGTCACTCTGACAGAAAGCTCCAGAGTTTCTCTGTGGAGATGGGAGAAACTTCCAGAAAGACAACCATCACTGCAGCACTCCACCAATCAGGCCTTTATGGTAGAGTGGCCAGACTGAAGCCACTCATCAGTAAAAGGCACATGACAGCCCACTTGGAGTTTGCCAAAAAGAACCTAAAGGACTCTCAGACCATGAGAAACAAGATTATTTGGCCTGAATGCCAAGTGTCACGTCTGGAGGAAACCTGGCACCATCCCTATGGTAAAGCATGGTGGTGGCAGCATCATGCTGTGGGGATGTTTTTCAGTGGCAGGGACTGGGAGACTAGTCAGTATCAAGGGAAAGATCAACGGAGCAAATTATAGAGAGATACTTGATGAAAACCTGCTCCGGAGTGCCCAGGACCTCAGTCTGGGGTGAAGGTTGACCTTCAAACAGGACAACGATCTTAAGCACACAGCCAAGACAACGCAGGGGTGGCTTCGGAACAAGCCTCTGAATGTCCTTGAGTTGCCCAGCCAGAGCCCGGACTTGAAGCCAATCTAACATCTCTGGAGAGACCTGGAAATAGCTGTGCAGTGACGCTCCCATTCCAACCTGACACAGCTTAAGAGAAGAATGGGAGAAACTCCCCAAATACAGGCGTGCCAAGAGTGTAGCGTCATACCCAAGAAGACTTGAGTCTGCATCGCTTCCAAAGGGGCCTCAACAAAGTACTGAGGAAAGGGTCTGAATACTTACTTGTGTGATATTTCCATTTTTAATTTTGAATACATTTGCAAAAATGTCTAAAAACCTGTTTTTGCTTTGTCACTTTGGGGTATTGTGTGTAAATTGATGAGTAAAAAAAAATGATTTAATACATTTTAGAATAATACTGTAACGTAACAAAATGTGGAAAAAGTCAAGGGGTCTGAATACTTTCCAAATGCAATGTATATGCGTGGGAAAACTTGAGAACAGACTTCCAAAATAAGAATGAATTGGAGCTGGTTTCCTGGTGTTTTTAAGGTCTCTTATTTCCATAGTAATATCTCTATGGTAATGAAGACATCTCTACAGTAATATCTCCTTGGTCCATATGAAGACATCTCTACAGTAATATCTCCTTGGTCTTAAGTAGACTTCTCTACAGTAATATCTCCTTGGTCTTAAGTAGACATCTCTACAGTAATATATCCATGGTCTTAAGTAGACATCTCTACAGTAATATATCCATGGTCTTAAGTAGACATCTCTACAGTAATGTCTCTATGGTTCATATGTAGACATCTCTACAGTAATATCTTCATGGTCATAAGTAGACATCTCTACAGTAATATATCCATGGTCTTAAGTAGACATCTCTACAGTAGTATCTTCATGGTCATGAAGACATCTCTACAGTAATATCTCTATGGTCATGAAGACATCTCTACAGTAATATCTCAGTGGTCATATGAAGACATCTCTACAGTAATATCTTCATGGTCATGAAGACATCTCTACAGTAATATCTCAGTGGTCATATGAAGACATCTCTACAGTAATATCTCTTTGGTCAGGTAGACATCTCTACAGTAATATCTCTATGGTCCATATGAAGACATCTCTACAGTAATATCTCTATGGTCATATGTAGACATCTCTGCAGTAATATCTCCATGGTAATGAAGACATCTCTACAGTAATATCTCCTTGGTCCATATGAAGACATCTATACAGTAATATCTCTATGGTTCATGTGAAGACATCTCTACAGTAATATCTCTTTGGTCAGGTAGACATCTCTACAGTAATATCTCTATGGTCCATATGTAGACATCTCTACAGTAATATCTCCTTGGTCCATTTGAAGACAGTAATATCTCCATGGTCAAGAAGACATCTCTAAAGTAATATCTCTATGGTAATGAAGACATCTCTACAGTAATATCTCTATGGTAATGAAGACATCTCTACAGTAATATCTCTATGGTAATGAAGACATCTCTACAGTAATATCTCCTTGGTCCATATGAAGACATCTCTACAGTAAAATCTCTGTGGTCATATGTAGACATCTCTACAGTATTATCTCCATCCCGTGTTCATGACAGCTTGTACAGTGGGGCAAAAAAAGTATTTAGTCAGCCACCAATTGTGCAAGTTCTACCACTTAAAAATATGAGAGAGGCCTGTAATTTTCATCATAGGTACACTTCAACTATGACAGACAAAATGAGGAAAAAATTTTCAGAAAATCACATTGTAGGATTTTTAATGAATTTATTTGCAAATTATGGTGGAAAATAAGTATTTTCCCACTGTATGTGACTTTTTCAGCTCCCAGATCAATTATTCCTAAAATGTTATTATATTATAATAGTATACGGTATGCCACTTTGCAGATGTTTTCATCCAAAGCGACCTATAGTACAGTGAGTGCATTCATTCATTCAGTATGTGTATGTGATCCTGGAAGGAATTGAACCCCATGACCTTGGGCATATGCCAGTGTCATGGGTTGCATTCCAAATGTCACCCTATTCCCTTAATAGTACACTACTAGTGACCAGGGCATATACTGCCTTACCAAGAAAAAGAAAAAAAGAAAAAAAAGGCAGTAACTACTCATAGTGTGGAACTGAGAAAAATGGCTTTTATTTACCTTGGTTCTCACAGTAACTGTATGTAGTTACTGCCAAACATGACCTCCATTTTCTCCTGAACACAATAGAGGCAGGATACTTGTCCACGTGATTAAGCATGTATTGATTGTAGCAACAAAAAAAATGATACTAACTCATTTTCGACCAAATGAGCAGTTTACTCATCATCATATTTTTTTGCTTGATAGGGCAGTATAGGACTCTGTTGAAAAATGCACTATATATAGAATAAGAGTACTTTTAGAACGAGGCCAATGCTCTTACCTTACTGATTCACTCATGACATTATTAGATTTATTCAATGTAACATCATGATTTGAGTCCTGATTGCTCTCAGGAAGAAGAGAGAAACACAAACTGTATGAATAGGCGGTATTCAAACACAAAATCCTTCTATTCCAGGTTAACTAATTACCGTTCGCTTTTCTTGGGATGACAAGTACAATTTATTTATGGTGTTTTTCCTGTCTGTGTATTCACATGACATTCACATGCCTCTGTCTGGACTAGACTGGACTGGGTAAAAAGTGATGGTTGTTACTGAAGAAACCAAAAAAAGACAAACTCCTCACGGTGGAGTCTCCTGAATGATCGGTGTAGAGATATTTGTGCTATTTTGGGAGACACTGTCTCTCTGTCTCCATCCCTTTCTACTCTAGACTTTCACGTTCGTGGAGCGGCAGCACTATGACTTGTTTTGACTGATTCCAAATCTCTGTTCTGTCGTTACACGTTCAGACATCGCAGACACATCGTGCTAAGAAATGGAACATCACATTATCACACTTGGGTTTCAATGAACACTATGGCAAATACCAAATGAAATCTCACTCAGTATCACAGTGTGCATAAACACGCACACACGCACACGCACACACACGCACGCCAAACACATGACCACCCATAATATGTACATCTGTGTGCACATACACATGAACTCGAGAACATCTACAGTATCTTTTTACAACATAGTAAAATCCCTGAAATCAATCATCTGTTCTCTATAATCTGTTTCTCTTCACAACACAGTCACATGCCTGAATGCAGTAATCTGTTTTCCTAACTTTAGAATAAGGGGAAGTGCGACCTCCCGAGTGGCGCAGCGGTCTAAGGCACTGCATCGCAGTGCTATAGGCTTCACTACCAATCCAGGTTCAATCCCGGGCTGTGTTGCAGCCGGCCGTGACCGGGAGACCCATGAGGTGGAGCACAATTGTTCCAGTGTCGTCCGGGTTAGGGGAGGGTTTGTTGTCCTTGTTCCATCACACTCTTGCGATTCCTTGTGGCGGCCGGGTACATGAACGCTGCCTTCCTCTGACATATTGGTGCGGCTGACTTCCGGGTTAAGCGGACAGTGTGTCAAGAGGCAGTGTCCCTGACGTGTCTCGAACATGCTAGATGGTCATAGTGTACACTCACCTGCCCTCTCCAACCAACCTCCCTGTCCTTTACTGTCTGCAGTAACTAGACCATACCATACGTCTGGGAGGTGCTCAGAAATGTATGTAAACCATAAACCACTCAAGTGTAACTTTTGCAGGATACTCAAGTGTAACTTTTGCAGCATGCTTAGGGTCATTCTCCTGCTGGAAGGTGAACCTCCGTCCCAGTCTTAAATCTCTGGAAGACTGAAACAGGTTTCATGCTGCCACCACCATGCTTCACTGTGGGGATGGTGTTCTCGGGGTGGTGAGAGGTGTTGGTTTTGCGCCAAACATAGCATATTTCTTGATGACCAAAAAGCTCAATATTAGTCTCATCTGACCAGAGTACCTTCTTCCATATATTTGGGGAATCTCCCACGTGCCTTTTGGTGAACACCAAACGTGTTTGCTTATTTTTTTCTTTAAGCAATGGCTTTTTTTCTGGCCACTCTTTCGTAAAGCCCAGCTCTGTGGAGTGTATGGCTTAAAGTGGTCCTATGAACAGATACTCCAATTTCCGCTGTGGAGCTTTGCAGCTTCTTCAGGGTTATCTTTGGTCTCTTTGTTGCCTCTCTGATTAATGCCCTCCTTGCCTGGTCCGTGAGATTTGGTGGGCGGCCCTCTCTTGGCAGGTTTATTGTGGTGCCATATTTTTTTCTATTTTTTAATAATTGATTTAATGGTGCTCCGTGGGATGTTCAAAGTTTCTGATATTTTTTTATAACCCAAAAGCTTTGCTTGCTGAGATACGGAGATCATGTGACACTTAAATAAAGTCCACCTGTGTACAATCTAACTAATTATGTGACTTCTGAAGGTAATTGGTTGCACCAGATCTTATTTAGGGGCTTCATAGCAAAGGGGTGAGTACATATGCCCTCACCACTTTTCCATTTAAAAAAAAAAATTTTTTGAAGCCAGTCATTTTTTGCATTTCACTTCACCAATTTGGACTATTTTGGTGTCTATTAATATGAAATCCAAATAAACATCCATTTAAATTACAGGTTGTAATGCAAGAAAATAGGAAAAACGCGAAGGGGAATGAATACTTTTGCAAGGCACTGTAGTACATTACTTTTGGTCAAAGTAGTGCACTGTGAAAGGAATGGGCTCTGGTCAAAATTAGTACACTATATAGGGAACGGGGTGCAATTGGGGCACAACCCAGGTACATAACCTAACCCCTGGTCCCTAACTGATGTGTCTCTTTGTTTCTAGATACATTGCCATCGTCCACCCCACCTCAGAGAAGCGGACCATCCAGTGGACCATCATCATCAACATCCTGGTGTGGGTCGGCAGCTTCCTGCTGACCGTGCCCGTCATGATCTACGCCATGGTGGTGAGGAAGAGCGACCTGGAGATATGCATGATGTTTCTGGACGGGCCTGAGGACATGTACTGGTACACTCTCTACCAGTCCATCTTGGGCTTCATCTTTCCTCTCATCATCATCTCCACCTTCTACTCCCTCACCCTTTACCACGTCTTCAGATCCATCCGCCGAGTCAAGCGTAAACAGTCTGTCTGGGCGAAGCGCGCCACCAAGACCGTGGTGATGGTCATTGCTCTCTTCCTGGTGTGCTGGAGCCCGTATCACGTGATCCAGGTGATTAACTTGAGCAACAACAGGCCAACCAACACCTTTGTGTATGTCTACAACATCACGATCTGTCTGAGTTACTCCCACAGCTGCATCAACCCTCTGATGCTGCTCATCTTCGCTCAGAACTACCGCGAACGTCTCTGTCACAGGAAGGATTTGAGGAGTTCGCAGCAGAACTCCTCCAAGACCACTGTGATCAAGACAGACGGCTCCAGCGTGTCCACCGACCCAAACTACCGCTGCACAGTCATCTAACAGTACAGATATTGCCACTCATATACTGTGTGTGTGGGCTGTCGTTTGGTCCCAATAAGACTACCAAAAGTCAGCTGTTTCCCTTCTGCTATCTTCTACGAACTTTAGGGTTCATGAATTACTTGAAGCCAAAGTAGCTGAAAAACACTAATCTTTCCAGGGGACAGAAGTGGCATTATGTGTTAGTGGAGGAATGGATTTACCCATCGGACTGCAACCACCATCACTATCATTCTTCTGATACAAATGTCATTGTCTCAATCATTATCTTAGACAGCCTCTCTCTTTCCCTCTCTCTCCCTCTCTCTCCCCCTCTCTAACTTTCTTTTCCCCCCCCCTCTCTCCCTCTCTTTCTCTCTCTCTCTCTCTCCCTCTCTCTCTCTCTCTCTCTCTCTCTCTCTCCACCCCTCACTTTATCCCCCTCTCTCTCCCTCTTTCCCCTCTCCCCCTCTCTCTCTCCCCCCATTTCTCCCCTCTCACTCTCTCCCCCTCTCTCTCCCCCTCTCTCTCCCTTCTCCCTCCATTTCTTCCCTCTCTCCCCCCTCTCCCTCCCTTCTCTCTCTCCCCTCTCTCCTTTCTCTCTCTCCCCTCTCTTCCCCTCTCATTCCCCCTCTCTCACTCTCCTGCTCGCTCTCGCTCTCGCCCCCTTTCTCCCCTCCCTCTCTCCCTCTCTTTCCCCCTCTCTCTCTCCCTTTCTCTCTCTCTCTCTCGCTCTCTTTCTCTCTCTCTCTCCCCCTTTCCCTTTCTCCCTCCCCCTCTCTCTCTCTCTCTGACACGCACCCAGCGATGGAATTTAAGGATTGTTTTACTAGCCCGGTCTGAAAATATTAGCCTCAGGCTACTGGGCTAGCATAATGTCCATCCCTGCACACGCTTAATGACCACCACTCCCCACAAGAAGAAATACTATATTTTACTACGGTATAAATATTGTAGTATTCACTTCAGTGTTTTTGCGGACTTTTGAGGAAACACTACAGTGTATACTGTAGTATACTTTAGTATTTGCTGTAGTATACTGTAGTATTTTCTGTAGTATACTGTAGTCTTCACAGTTAACTAATGTATGAATACTGTAGTATATACTATAGTAATTAATGTAGTGTTTTTGCAGACTGTAGTATACTGTTGTCATTGTGGGAGGGAGCAAACAGACAGTTCAACAGGGTGTTTTGAATTTAACGAGGCAAGTCAGTCAAGAACAAATTCTTATTTACAATGACGGCCCTACCACGTCCAAACCCGGACGACGCTGGGCCAATGTGTGCACCGCCCAATGCGACTCCCAATCACAGCCAGTTGTGATACAGCCTGGAATTGAACCAGGGGCTGCAGTAACTCCTCGAGTACTGAGATGCAGTGCCTTAGACTGCTGCGTCGCTCAGGAGCCCTCTCAGTTCACTGCCTCACACCAGGGAGATTGCAGAATTCTTGTCCGTCACACATACTTATAAAAAAAATTAAAAAATCTTTTTTCTTTTCTTCAAGAACCATCGGGACTCTTGTTAAGTGAGGAGATGGAAGATGAATTGATGAGAACTGGAGTATAATTTTGTATTGATTTGAGACCATCAACATTTTAAAGAGGAAATAGCAGTAGAAGTAAATAATAAAAGTATATTGAATGAATATAGCACTTGTAGCATAACATATCATGACGAACTGTCCTATACACACTATTTTATTTAACCTTTATTTAACTAGGCAAGATAGTTAAGAACAAATACTTATTTACAATGGTGGCCTACCGGGCAACAGTGGGTTAAACTGCCTCGTTCAGGGGCATAAAGACAGATTTTTACGTTGTCAGGTCGGGGATTCAATTCAATCGAGCAATTTTTCGGTTACAAACGTTCTAACCACTAGGCAGACCTGTCGACCCCAACTACTCAGACAACACGCACTACTTAATTAAAACACACGTTAACTTGTTCCTATTCACAGCTTGTGTTTGTTGTCTCACTCTACCTGACACTCTAGTGTTAGCCTGTACCCTGTGCATTCAGATGACTTTTACATGAATACTGTTCATTGTATTAAAACCTTATTATTATGGTCATTTACTAATTGTCCGATATCATCTCTGTAACGTATACAATATGACGCACAATTTTTTTATATATATTTTAATGTTGACTCCAAAAATAAACAGAGAATACTTTATTTTTTCTTTTTTTTTACTTGCAAAAACAAGTACATTTATTTGTTTTTTACCAAATAACAGCATAATTTATGTATGAAAGACAAATTTTGAGATATTGACGTGATAAAGTTAATTACAAAGTTGTGGTTCATAGTTAAAACAAGTCGTCATGGTGATCTGGTATAGGACATAAATCCACTATATGTAAATACTGCAGTTTTACACTTTATGAAGATGTTTTACTTCCTGGTTATATTGTATTGTTCTGCAATGTACTTGGAATATACTAATTGTCCATATATGGTATTTCAGACGAGTTTTACATGAATACAATATAACCACATCTTGTTGTTCTTATTCTTCAGTGTAATTTATGTACTAAACTGAAAATAAATATCAACGTAACATGTAAAGTGTTGGTCCCATGTTTCATGAGCTGAAATAAAAGATCTCTGAAATGTTCCATATTGGCACAAAAAGTGTATTTCTCTCAATTTCTTTGTGCACAAATTTGTTTACATCCTTGTTAGTGAGCATTTCTCTTTCACCAAGATAATCCATCCACCCGACAGGTGTGGCATATCAAAAAGCTGATTAAACAGCATGATCATTACACAGGTGCACCTTGTGCTGGGGGACAATAAAAGGCCACTATAAAATATGCAGTTTTGTCACACAACACAATGTATACAATTTGAGGGACCCGCCTCCAACTTGTTTTAGAGAACTTGGAAGTACATCCAATCGGCCTCACTACCGCAGACCACACCAGCCCATGACCTCCACATCCAGCTTCTTCACCTGCGTCTGAGACCAGCCACCTGGAGAGATGATGAAACTGTGGGTGTTTACACAACCAAATCATTTTTGCACAAACCGTCAGACGTCTCAGGGAAGCTCATCTGCATGCTCATCGTCCTCACCTCATTCGTCTTGGCCTGACTGCAGTTTGGCGTCGTAACCGACTTCAGTGGGCAAATGCTCACCTCCGATGGCCACTTGAACACTGGAGAAGTGTCCTGTTCACGGATGAATACCGAATTCAACTGTACCGGGCAGACGGCATAGTGGTGGCTGAGCGGTTTGCCTATCTCAACATTGTGAACAGAGTGCCCCATAATGGCCGTGGGGCTATGGTAAGGGCAGTATGGCGTAGTGGTGGCTGAGCGGTTTGCCTATCTCAACATTGTGAACAGAGTGCCCCATAATGGCCGTGGGGCTATGGTAAGGGCAGTATGGCGTAGTGGTGGCTGAGCGGTTTGCCTATCTCAACATTGTGAACAGAGTGCCCCATAATGGCCGTGGGGCTATGGTAAGGGCAGTATGGCGTAGTGGTGGCTGAGCGGTTTGCCTATCTCAACATTGTGAACAGAGTGCCCCATAATGGCCTTGGGGCTATGGTAAGGGCAGTCATAAGCAATGGACAATTTGAATGGACAGAGATACCGTGACAAGATCCTGAGGCCAATTGTCATGCCATTCATCCGCCCGCCATCACCTCATGTTTCAGCACGATAATGCACAGCCCCATGCCATAATATCTGTACACAATTCCTTGAAGCTGAAAATGTCCCAGTTCTTCCATAGCATGTAATCTCACCAGACATGTCACCCATTGAGCATGTTTGGGATGCTCTGGATCGACTTGTACAACAGTGTGTAACAGTTCCCGCCAATATCCAGCAACTTTGAACAGCCATTGGAGAGGAGTGGGGACAACATTCAACAGGCCACAATCAACAGCCTGATCAACTCTATGCGAAGGAGATGTGTCGCACTGCATGAGGCAAATGGTGGTCACACCAGGTACTGACTGGTTTTCTGATCCATAGATTAGGGCCTAATGAATTTATTTCAATTGACTGGTTTCCTTTATATAAACTGTAACTCAGTAAAAATCTTGCATTAAATGTTGCATTAAATTTTTTTTTGTTCAGTGAAGAATGAAGAATATTGTCTTTAATAACCAACAATGCAGTTCAGAAAATAATTACTCAATAAACTGAAGTGAAAAATATTTAATAAAAAGGTACATGATAAAATAACAATAACAAAGCTATATACCGTACAGAGTCAATGTGGAGGCTATATACAGGGTGTTACCGTACAGTCAATGTGGAGGCTATATACAGGGTGTTACGGTACAGAGTCAATGTGGAGGCTATATACAGGGGTACAGGTACAGAGTCAATGTGGAGGCTATATACAGGGTGTTACGGTACTGAGTCAATGTGGAGGCTATATACAGGGTGTTACGGTACCGAGGCAATGTGGAGGCTATATACAGGGTGTTACGGTACAGAGTCAATGTGGAGGCTATATACAGGGTGTTACGGTACAGAGTCAATGTGGAGGCTATATACAGGGTGTTACGGTACAGAGTCAATGTGGAGGCTATATACAGGGTATTACGGTACAGAGTCAATGTGGAGGCTATATACAGGGTATTACAGTACAGAGTCAATGTGGAGGCTATATACAGGGTGTTACGGTACAGAGTCAATGTGGAGGCTATATACAGGGTATTACAGTACAGAGTCAATGTGGAGGCTATATACAGGGTGTTACGGTACAGAGTCAATGTGGAGGCTATATACAGGGTATTACAGTACAGAGTCAATGTGGAGGCTATATACAGGGTATTACAGTACAGAGTCAATGTGGAGGCTATATACAGGGTGTTACGGTACAGAGTCAATGTGGAGGCTATATACAGGGTATTACAGTACAGAGTCAATGTGGAGGCTATATACAGGGTATTACAGTACAGAGTCAATGTGGAGGCTATATACAGGGTGTTACGGTACAGAGTCAATGTGGAGGCTATATACAGGGTATTACAGTACAGAGTCAATGTGGAGGCTATATACAGGGTGTTACGGTACAGAGTCAATGTGGAGGCTATATACAGGGTGTTACGGTACAGAGTCAAAGTGGAGGCTATATACAGGGGGCACCGGTACAGAGTCAATGTGGAGACTATATACAGGGTGTTACGGTACAGAGTCAATGTGCGCAGGGTTAGTCGAGGTAATTGTCAAGGTAGATTGTCCAGGTGGCCTTTTGATTCATTGTTCAGTAGTATTATCGCTTGGGGGTAGAAGCTGTTAAGGAGACTTTTGGACCTAGTCTTGCCTTCGGAAACTATTCCGATCCCTTGACTTTTTTCTAATTTTGTTACGTTACACCCTTATTCTAAAATGGATTTAATGCATAACACATCTCAGCAATCTACACACAACATTCCATAATGACATAGTGAAAACAGTTAGACATTTTTGCAAATGTATTACAAATAAAAAACATAAATAACTTAATTAATTAATTAACTTATAACTTTTGCTATGAAACTCTAAATTGAGTTCTGGTGCATCCTGTTTCCATTGATCATTCTTGAGATGTTTCTACAACTTCATTGGAGTCTACCTGTGGTAATGAGCTTTGTTGGCCCTATGGTATTGAACGCTGAGCTGTAGTCAATGAACAGCATTCTCACATAGGTGTTCCTTTTGTCCAGGTGGGAAAGGGCAGTGTGGAGTGCGATTGAGATTGTGTCCTCTGTGGATCTGTTGAGGAGGTATGCGAATTGGAGTGGGTCTAAGGTTTCTGGGATGATAGTGCTGATGTGAGCCATGACCAGGCTTTCAAAACACTTCATGGCTACTGACGTAAGGGCAATGGGGCGGTAGATATTTAGGCATGTTACTTTTGCTTTCTTGGGCACAGGGACTATGGTGGTCTGCTTGGAACATGTAGGTATTACAGACTCGGCCAGGGAGAGGTTGAAAATGTCAGTGAAGACAACATGCCAGTTGTCCGCGCATGCTTTGAGTACATGACCTTGTAATCCGTCTGGCCCTGCGGCCTTGTGAATGTTTATCTGTTTAAAGGTCTTGCTCACATCGGCTATGGAGAGCGCTATCACACAGTCGTTCGGAACAGCTGGTACTCTCATGCATGCTTCAGTGTTGCTTGCCTCGAAGCGAGCATGAAAGGCATTTAGCCTGTCTGGTAGGCTCGCATCACTGGGCAGCTTGCGCCTGGGTGTCCCTTTGTAGTCCATAATAGTTTGCAAGCCCTGCCATATCCGACGAGCGTCAGATAGTAGTTGGATTCAATCTTAGTCTTTTATTATCGCCTGTTTTGATGGTTCTTTTAGGGGCATAGCGGGATTTCGTATAAGCGTCCTTGAAAGTGACAGCTCTACGTTTTTAGTTCGGTGCAGATGTTGCCTATCCATGGCTTCTGGTTGGGATATGTACGTACGGTCACTGTGGGTACAACTTCGTTGTGGCACTTATTAATGAAGCCGGTGACTGAGGTGGTATACTCCTCAATGCCATTGGATGAATCCCGGAACGTATTCCAGTCTCAGCTAGCAAAACAGTCCTGTAGCGTAGCATCAGAATCATCTGACCACTTCCGTATTGAGCGAGTCACTTGATTTTGTTTTTGTTTGTAAACAGGAATCAGGAGGATAAAATACTGGTCAGATTGTCCAAATGGAGGGTGAGGGAGAGTTTGTATGCATTTCTGTGTGTGGAGTAAAGGAGGTCTAGAGTTTTTTTCCTCTGGTTGCACATGTGACATGCTGGTAGAAATTAGATAAAATGGATTTAAGTTTGCCTGCATTAAAGTCTCCGGCCACTAGGAGCGCCACTTCTGGATGAGCATTGTATTGTTTGCGTATGGCCTTATACAGATCGTTGAGTGTGGTCTTAGTGCCTGCATCGGTCTGTGGTGGTAAATAGATGGCTACAAATAATATGAGAACTCTCTTGGTAGATAGTGTGGTCTACAGTTTATCATGAGGTACTCTACCTCAGGCATGCAATACCTCGAGACTTCCTTAATATTAGACATTGCACACCAACTGTTATTGACAAATAGACACACAACACCATCCCTCGTCATACTTGACGTAGCAGTTTTGTCCTGCCGATGCACGGAAAACCCAGCCAACGGTATATTATCCGTGTCGTCGTTCAGCCACGACTCGGTGAAACATAACATATTACAGTTTTAAATGTCGCGTTGGTAGGATATTCTCGAACGGAGCTCATCCAGTTTATTCTCCAGTGATTGACACATTGGCCAATAGAACAACTTTCTAGTTCTGACCTGTTTATCTTGTTCTGAAGACATTTGCCTTTATAATACATACATAGATGTTGATAATCTCAATTTGAACTCAACTAAAGCTCTCTAAAGCTAAAGTAAACACCACTTAAACCCCATTTGAATGTGTCATAGGTGACATCATGTTGACACTTGTCAGTTAGCAGGAAATTAATCAGGTTCAGGTAAAGCCTCGTAGACCTTGTACTGTGGCCCAGGTACTACACCCACCTCAGCCAATCAGATGTCTGTTTTCACATTCCAACAGAATCCAATAACCTGGGTTACAACTGATGTGCTTTGACGCTGGTGTCAGTGGTTTTAGTGAATAAACACATTGTCAGGTTTCTCCTCTGATGTGGTGGCAGAACAGTAAGAACAATAGAGAAGATGTGTTTTCATCAAGTACCGATTAGCCATTGCTGTGGAAAATTATATTTGGTGAGTTATTAGATCATGGTTGCTATTGTAATTATATAGCTACTACATGGTACGAGAACCCATTTAATGCACTGAGAATTTTTTTTGTTTGAGAATCTTTTATCGATGTTGAATCACAGTGGCAAACATTTGGACTTTGAACTACAAATCCCCAAAGGCAGTGAGAGCAACAGTGTCTTGAGTCCAATAACACCACAATGACTCACTTTGTATGGATAAACAGTAACCCCTGACCCCAGGCATCACTACTAGAGATGAACATAGAGATACAAAAGAGTCCCTGTAAATGTAGTCCCTCGTGCCAGCCAGACTCACAAACACACACCATTGTGAATCAACGAAAACAGGCCAAAACGAGGAAAGTATCAATGCTTTGAGGAACTCTCGCAAGACGTTGAGGATTCCTTGTCTGATATTTTTAAAGAGTGGTTAAAGTTGAATGAATTTAAAATATGCCACTTCCCAGATGCTTTTATCAAACGCCCCTGCCAGTACAGTCCTGAGCACGTGATCCCTGATGGTAAGGTGCTGTTGGAATAACCTGTGTGTGTGTGTGTGTGTGTGTGTGTGTGTGTGTGTGTGTGTGTGTGTGTGTGTGTAATAATTTACATAATTTACAGAGTGAACCAGCAGGACCCATCAACCCTGTTGTCCTCACAACACTAATGTCCTCACTACACTATTGTCCTCACAACACTATTGTCCTCACAACACTATTGTCCTCACAACACTAATGTCCTCACAACACTAATGTCCTCACAACACTATTGTCCTCAATCACTAATGTCCTCACAGAGGCAGTGTTCACAACACTAATGCCCTCACAACACTAATGTCCTCACAGAGGCAGTGTTCACAACACTATTGTCCTCACAACACTAATGTCCTCACAGAGGCAGTGTTCACAACACTATTGTCCTCACAACACTAATGTCCTCACAGAGGCAGTGTTCACAACACTAATGTCCTCACAACACTAATGTCCTCACAGACGCAGTCTCCACAACCAGAGGAATCAGCCCTTGAGGTCCTCCTTTCATCCCTTACTCTGGCCACACCCCTTTTCCATTCTCTAACCAGAGGCTGTGTTCCTTGTCCTGTCCTCTATCAGTGACATGTGGGAACATGGGAATGTACAATGGGAAAATGTGAGATTGTGAGGACACTGGTGTTGATTCGTATAAAACTGCAGAAGAGCTTTCTTCACTGTGTGAAACCCAGACCTCATGACTTAAAAGACTGTAGGCCAATTCTATTGTAATCAAAAATATCCTGATGCTCTGTGGTCCGGTCTTCAAGCTAGTCTCTGTTTATCCGTGTGGGTGTGGGGTGTGAGGACACACTGTGTTGATTATTCATTGTGAATCTCAATGAAAGAGTAGATTTGATGAGGTTCTTATTGTGTGACGTATGACTCAGAAGACTGAAGAGACATACTACAGTTGTGAAGAAACAGACTACAGTTGTGGAGAAACAGACTACAGTTGTGGAGAAACAGACTACAGTTGTGGAGAAACAGACTACAGCTGTGAAGAAACAGACTACAGGTGTGAAAAAACAGACTATAGCTGTGGAGAAACAGACTACAGCTGTGAAGAAACAGACTACAGTTGTGGAGAAACAGACTACAGTTGTGGAGAAACAGACTACAGTTGTGAAGAAACAGACTATAGCTGTGAAGAAACAGACTACAGTTGTGGAGAAACAGACTACAGTTGTGGAGAAACAGACTACAGCTGTGAAGAAACAGACTACAGCTGTGGAGAAACAGACTACAGTTGTGGAGAAACAGACTACAGCTGTGAAGAAACAGACTACAGCTGTGAAGAAACAGACTACAGTTGTGGAGAAACAGACTACAGTTGTGAAGAAACAGACTACAGCTGTGGAGAAACAGACTACAGTTGTGGAGAAACAGACTACAGTTGTGAAGAAACAGACTACAGCTGTGGAGAAACAGACTACAGTTGTGGAGAAACAGACTACAGTTGTGGAGAAACAGACTACAGTTGTGAATAAACAGACTACAGCTGTGAAGAAACAGACTACAGTTGTGGAGAAACAGACTACAGTTGTGGAGAAACAGACTACACTGTGAAGAAACAGACTACAGCTGTGAAGAAACAGACTACAGCTGTGGAGAAACAGACTACAGTTGTGGAGAAACAGACTACAGTTGTGGAGAAACAGACTACAGTTGTGGAGAAACAGACTATAGTTATGGAGAAACAGACTACAGTTGTGGAGAAACAGACTATAGCTGTGAAGAAACAGACTACAGTTGTGGAGAAACAGACTACAGTTGTGAAGAAACAGACTACAGCTGTGGAGAAACAGACTACAGTTGTGGAGAAACAGACTACAGCTGTGAAGAAACAGACTACAGCTGTGGAGAAACAGACTACAGCTGTGGAGAAACAGACTACAGTTGTGGAGAAACAGACTACAGTTGTGAAGAAACAGACTATAGCTGTGAAGAAACAGACTACAGTTGTGGAGAAACAGACTACAGTTGTGAAGAAACAGACTATAGCTGTGAAGAAACAGACTACAGTTGTGGAGAAACAGACTATAGTTGTGGAGAAACAGACTACAGTTGTGGAGAAACAGACTATAGTTATGGAGAAACAGACTAAAGTTGTGGAGAAACAGACTATAGCTGTGAAGAAACAGACTACAGTTGTGGAGAAACAGACTACAGTTGTGGAGAAACAGACATCAGTTGTGGAGAAACAGACTACAGTTGTGAAGAAACAGACTATAGCTGTGAAGAAACAGACTATAGCTGTGGAGAAACAGACTACAGTTGCGGAGAAACAGACTACAGCTGTGAAGAAACAGACTACAGTTGTGGAGAAACAGACTATAGCTGTGAAGAAACAGACTATAGCTGTGGAGAAACAGACTACAGCTGTGAAGAAACAGACTACAGCTGTGGAGAAACAGACTACAGATGTGGAGAAACAGACTACAGTTGTGGAGAAACAGACTACAGCTGTGAAGAAACAGACTACAGTTGTGGAGAAACAGACTACAGTTGTGGAGAAACAGACTACAGTTGTGGAGAAACATACTACAGCTGTGAAGAAACAGACTACATTTGTGGAGAAACAGACTACAGATGTGGAGAAACAGACTACAGTTGTGGAGAAACAGACTACAGCTGTGGAGATGTAGATATAACCTATAAGCTGTACTAGCATTAGACTCTGTTGTTAGAGCCATATGGATCTAATTCTCTGAAATCATATTTTTTCCAACTGAGATGGAAAGAGTGACTCAGAGAAAATATTGATTGGTTGTGCGCGCACGCGTGCGCACACACACACACACACACACACACACACACACACACACACACACACACCAAGCTTTAATGTTCAATGACATCCCCCCAAGCCGTAGCCTTACACAAACTGGGCCCAGGTCAGAGACGGTCCATTTCTGGCTCTGAAAAACACCTTTCCGCTACGTAGATTTGGCTTGCGTCTCAAATGGAACCCTCTTGACCAGGGCCCATAGGGTTCTAGTCTATTGTAGTGCACTAAAGAGAGGATAGGGTGCCCTTTAGGAAAGAGACATGCTCTGCTTAGCCACAGCCAGTCGGCACAGTGAAGCCAGCTCTGCTTAGCCACAGCCAGTCGGCACAGTGAAGCCAGCTCTGCTTAGCCACAGCCAGTCGGCACAGTGAAGCCAGCTCTGCTTAGCCACAGCCAGTCGGCACAGTGAAGCCAGCTCTGCTTAGCCACAGCCAGTCGGCACAGTGAAGCCAGCTCTGCTTAGCCACATCCAGTCGGTACATTGAAGCCAGCTCTGCTTAGCCACAGCCATTCGGCACAGTGAAACCAGGCGTTTTTCTCGGACTTGTGAGATACGTCCTGGTGAGACGTTTTACAAGCTGTGAACACGATTGGAGAAATCAGAACTACAGTTGTGGCCAAAAGTTTTGAAAATGACACAAATATCAATTTTCACAAAGTCTGCTGCCTCAGTTTGTATGATGGCAATTTGCATATACTCCAGAATGTTATGAAGAGTGATCAGATGAATTGCAATTAAATACAAAGTCCCTCTTTGCCATGCAAATGGACTGAATCCCCCAAAAACATTTGCACTGCATTTTAGTCCTGCCACAAAAGGACCAGCTGACATCGTGTCAGTGATTCTCTCGTTAACACAGGTGTGAGCGTTGACGAGGACTAGGCTGGAGATCACTCTGTCATGTTGATTCAGTTTGAATAACATACTGGAAGAGTCAAAAGAATGGTGGTGCTTGGAATCATTGTTCTTCCTCTGTCAACCATGGTTACTTGCAAGGAAACACATGCCGTCATCACTACTTTGCACAAAAAGGGCTTCACAGGCAAGGATATTGCTGCCAGTAAGATTGACCTTAATCCCATTGAGATCGTGTGGTCAATCCTCAAGAGGCGGGTGGACACACAAAAACCCACAAATTCTGACAAACTCCAAGCATTGATTATGCAAGAATGGGCTGCCATCAGTCAGGATGTGGCCCAGAAGTTAATTGACAGCATGCCAGGGCGGATTGCAGAGGTCTTGAAGAAGAAGGGTCAACACTGCAAATGTTGACTCTTTGCATCAACTTCATGTAATTGTCAATAAAAGTCTTTGACACGTAGGAAATGCTTGTAATTATACTTCAGTATTCATAGTAACATCTGACAAAAATATCTAAAGACACTGAAGCAGTAAACTTTATGGAAATTAATATGTGTCATTCTCAAAACTTTTGGCCACGACTGTATATATGCAGGGGGTGGTACAGCGTAACCTAGTGGTTAGAGCATTGGACTAGTAACCGACAGGTTGCAAGATCAATCCCCGATCTGACAAGGTACAAACTGTCGTTCTGCCCCTGAACAAGGCAGTTAACCCACTGTTCCTAGGCTGTCATTGAAAATAAGAATTTGTTCTTAACTTACTTGCCTCGTTAAATAAAGGTCAAAAAAAACAAACAGCGGGCTCCCAAATTAATTACACTCTTGATAAAGATGAGCAACTTTTATTATAATGTGTTAATATGTTTCTAAACACTTCTACAATAATATGGGCGCTACCATGATTACGGATTATCCTGAATTGATTGTGAATAATGACGAGTGAGAAAGTTAAAGGGTCAAAGATCAAAGACTTTCACCTCAAATCAAATGTTTTTTTATAAAGCCCTTCTTGTACCAGCTGATGTCACAAAGTGCTGTACAGAAACCCAGCCTAAACCCCCCCCCCCCCCCAAACAGCAAATAGAGGCTGTATTAGACTCTGTTAGAGTCGTGTAGATAAAAGCTAACTAAAAACCAACATTCCCCAATTGAGGATGGCTTTCACCTCAGCAGTGATACATTCATGAACTTCTTTAATGAAAAGATCATGATCATTAGTAAGCAAATTACAGACTCCTCTTTAAATCTGCGTATTTCTCCAAAGCTCAGTTGTCCTGAATACTGTACAAGTGTTCAATGGTATCAATCCATTGAGCTTGAAATCATGAATTCCAAAAGAAAACAAAATGTTATTTATGTCTTTATGTTTAACATGATTTATCCCATATCTCTTGACACATCCATGAAAATAGTCATGGCCTCTAAACCTCTGAGCTGCATATTGGATCCTATTCCAACTAAACTACTGAAAAAGCTACTTCCTGTGCTTGCCCCTCTTATGTTGAACATAATAAATGGCTCCTCCCGATGAATACCAA
Organism: Oncorhynchus mykiss; assembly: GCF_057628025.1. Taxonomy (NCBI): domain Eukaryota; kingdom Metazoa; phylum Chordata; class Actinopteri; order Salmoniformes; family Salmonidae; genus Oncorhynchus; species Oncorhynchus mykiss. The sequence continues at coordinate 38,282,358 of NC_143035.1, read as the reverse complement.
ACTCACTAAAAGTGGCAGTAGTAAAAAACTATCGGCCTATATCGAATCTCACATTACATTCCATTTGTTTAAGCTGTTGCACAGCAACTCACTGTCGTCCTGAAGAAAAACAATATATACGAAACGCTTCAGTCTGGTTCTAGACCCCATCATAGCACTGAGACGGCACTTGTGAAGGTGGTAAATTACCTTTTAATGGCGTCAGACCGAGGCTCTGCATCTGTTCTTGTGCTCCTAGACCTTAGTGCTGTTTTTGACATCATCGATCATCGACCACATTCTTTTGGAGAGAATGGAAACCCAAATTGGTCTACACGGACAAGTTCTGACCTGGTTTAGATCTTATCTGTTTGTCTCTGTGGACTGTTTGTCTTCTTACAAATCAACTGTAAGTTTCAGTTTTCCTCAAGGTTCCGTTTTAGGACCACTATTATTGTCACTATATATATTTACCTCTGGGTGACGTCATTCGGAAACATAATGTTACCTTTCACTGCTATGCGGATGACACACAGTTGTACATTTCGATGAAACATGGTGAAGCCCCATAATTGCCCTCCCTGGAAGCCTGTGTTTCAGACATAAGGAAGTGGATGGCTGCAAACGTTCTACTTTTAAACTTGGACAAAACAGAGATGCTTGTTCTAGGTCCCAAGAAACAAAGAGATCTTCTGTTAAATCTGACAATTAATCTTAATGGTTGTACAGTCGTCTCAAATAAAACTGTGAAGGACCTCGGCGTTACTCTGGACCCTGATCTCTCTTTTGAAGAACATATCAAGACTGTTTCAAGGACAGCTTTTTTCCATCTACGTAACATTGCAAAAATCTGAAACTTTCTGTCCAAAAATGATGCTGAAAAATGTTTCCATGCTTTTGTTACTTCTAGATTAGACTACTGCAATGCTCTACTTTCCGGCTGCCCGGATAAAGCACTAAATAAACTTCAGTTAGTGCTAAATATGGCTGCTAGAATCTTGACTAGAACCGAAAAATGTGATCATATTACTCCAGTGATAGCCTTACTTCCTGTTAAGGCTAGGGCTGATTTCAAAGTTTTAGCATTACATAGGCTTTCTCCTACCTATCTCTCTGATTTGGTCCTGCCGTACATACCTACTCGTACGCTATGGTCACAAGACGCAGGCCTCCTAATTGTCCATAGAAATTCTAAGCAAACAGCTGGAGGCAGGGCTTTCTCCTATAGAGCTCCATTTTTATGGAATGGTCTGCCTATCCATGTGAGAAAAGCAGGCTCGGTCTCGACCTTTAAGTCTTTATTGAAGGCTCATTTCTTCAGTAGGTCCTATGATTGAGTGTAGTCTGGCCCAGGGGTGTGAATGGTGCGGTCTCTCCCTGGCAGGATCCGCTCTCTCCACCGGGATTCTCTGCCTCTAACCCTATTACAGGGGCTGAGTCACTGACTTACTAGGGCTCTTTCATACCGTCCCTTAGGAGGGGTGCGTCACTTGAGTGTGTTGAGTCACTGACGTGATCTTCCTGTCCGGGTTTGGCACCCCCCTCGGCTTCATGAGATCTTTGTGGGCTGTACTCGGCCTTGTCTCAGGGTAGTACGTTGGTGGTCTGTTGATATCCCTCTAGTGGTGTGGGGGCTGTGCTTTGGCAGAGTGGGTGGGGTTATATCCTGCCTGGTTGGCCCGGTCCAGGGGTGTCGTCGGACCGGGCCACAGTGTCTCCCGTCCCCTCTCGACTCATCCTCCAGTATCTATGCTGCAGTTGTCTATGTGACGGGGGGATAGGGTCAGTCTCTTATATCTGAAGTATTTTTCCTGAATTATCCAGAGTCCTGTGTGAATTTAAGTCCTGTGTGTATTTAAGTATGCTCCCTCTAATTATCTCTCTCTCCCTCCCCTCCCAGAAGACCTGAGCCCTGGAACCATTCCTCAGGACTACCTGGCCTGATGACTCCTTGATGTCCCCAGTCCCTCTGGCTGTGCTGCTGCTCCAGTTTCAACTGTTCTGCCTGCGGCTGTGGAACCCTGACCTGTTCACCGGACGTGCTACTTTGTCCCAGACCTGCTGTTTTCGACTCTCTCTCTCTACCACACCTGCTGTCTCTAACTCTGAATGCTCGGCTATGAAAAGCCAACTGACCTTTACTCCTGAGGTGCTGACCTGTTGCACCCTCTACAACCACTGTGATATTATTGTTATTTGACCCTGCTGGCCATCTGTGAACGTTTGAACATCTTGACCATGTACTGTTATAATCTCTACCCGGCACAGCCAGAAGAGGACTGGCTCCTCTCTAGGTTCCTCTCTTTCTAGGGAGTTTTTCCTAGCCACCGTGCTTCTACACCTGCGTTGCTTGCTGTTTTGGGGTTTTAGGCTGGGTTTCTGTACAGCACTTTGTGACATCGGCTGATGTAAAAAGGGCTTTATAAATACATTTCATTGATTGTCTTGCGGGTATCAATCAAATCATACTAACCTCTCACCATTACCAACAACGGGGGAGGTTAGCATGTCTTGGGGGTATGATCTTTGACCCTCTGTAATCATCTCCACAATCATGGAGAAGTGTTAGTAAAACATTGTCTACTCTTATTTATAATAAAAGTGACTCCAAGATGACACAACATTATTTTCCGTTCACTTCTATCGATCTATTGATCTGAAACCCACATAAAACAAACTTCAAATGCACCCAACAAGTTTGTAAAGTCATAGAGTCACAGGCTTGATGTAATTATTGTTATATTATTATTGCTTGGAATATGGGACCAAATACTACATTTTTTATTAGTTTATGTATTAGAATCTTTAGGGGTGTCAATCATTTTGAGAAAAAAAACATTTGTACTTGTTGTTTTTTTATTTATTTAACTAGGCAAGTCAGTTCAGAAGAAAACATTTTTTCAATGACCTAGGAATAGTGGGTTAACTGCCTTGTTCAGGGGCAGAATTATAGATTTTTAGCTCAGTATTTGAATCATTGATTTTATACAGTCGACATTGCTCACCTTTATCATGAAAATAATTTGGGACCCCACTGTAATTACCTGTGAAGTAAGAGCAGGATATGTACAGGCATTGGGTGTTTCTCTCTGCAAAACTATCTGACGTTTGGCTTCCTGGTGAGACATTACACAAGCTGTTAACATACAGGACAAACCAGAGCCGTATACACTGAGTGTACAAAACATTAGGAACACGACATAGACTGACCAGGTGAATCCAGGTGAAAGCTATGATCCCTTATTGATGTCACTTGTTAAATCCACTTCAATCAGTGTAGCTGAAGAGGGGGAGACTGGAAAGCCTTTTATGCATTGAGATAATTGAGACATGGATTGTGTATGTGTGCCATTCAGAGGGTGAATGGGCAAGAAAAAATATTTAAGTGCCTTCGAACAGGTGATGGTAGTAGATGTAAGGTGCACCGGTTTGAGTGTGTCAAGAACTGAAAATGTTAGATATTACAGCACCGTTGGAGCTAGAAACACAAGCATTTTGATACCCCCGCAATAACATCTGCTAAACATGTGTATGTGACAAATTACATTTTATTTGTTGGGTTTTTAAAGAATGGTCCACCACCCAAAGAACATCCAGCCAACTTAACACAACTGTGGGAAGCATTGGAGTCAACACTGGAGTCCATTCCCCGAAGAATTGAGGCTGTTCTGAGGGAGAAAGCCGGTGCAACTCAATAATAGGAAGGTGTTCCTCATGTTTTGTCCACTCAATGTATAAGTACGGTTCTGGTAATGTCGTGGAAATTACCATCAATGACAACTGAAGTTAATCTTAAATTAATTATTCTTTATGAACAGCAAGCTGGAGTGGTTCCAACAAACTCAATGCACCAAGTAGTTGACGACGGTCTGTAGCTCGGCCGGGGCAGTCCTGTTAGTTCTCTGATATACTGCTTACACAGACAAGTTATATATGCATGACTTACAGTGCCTTGCGAAAGTATTCGGCCCCCTTGAACTTTGCGACCTTTTGCCACATTTCAGGCTTCAAACATAAAGATATAAAACTGTATTTTTTTGTGAAGAATCAACAACAAGTGGGACACAATCATGAAGTGGAACGACATTTATTGGATATTTCAAACTTTTTTAACAAATCAAAAACTGAAAAATTGGGAGTGCAAAATTATTCAGCCCCTTTACTTTCAGTGCAGCAAACTCTCTCCAGAAGTTCAGTGAGGATCTCTGAATGATCCAATGTTGACCTAAATGACTAATGATGATAAATACAATCCACCTGTGTGTAATCAAGTCTCCGTATAAATGCACCTGCACTGTGATAGTCTCAGAGGACTGTTAAAAGCGCAGAGAACATCATGAAGAACAAGGAACACACCAGGCAGGTCCGAGATACTGTTGTGAAGAAGTTTAAAGCCGGATTTGGATACAAAAAGATTTCCCAAGCTTTAAACATCCCAAGGAGCACTGTGCAAGCGATAATATTGAAATGGAAGGAGTATCAGACCACTGCAAATCTACCAAGACCTGGCCGTCCCTCTAAACTTTCAGCTCATACAAGGATAAGACTGATCAGAGATGCAGCCAAGAGGCCCATGATCACTCTGAATGAACTGCAGAGATCTACAGCTGAGGTGGGAGACTCTGTCCATAGGACAACAATCAGTCGTGTATTGCATAAATCTGGCCTTTATGGAAGAGTGGCAAGAAGAAAGCCATTTCTTAAAGATATCCATAAAAAGTGTCGTTTAAAGTTTGCCACAAGCCACCTGGGAGACACACCAAACATGTGGAAGAAGGTGCTCTGGTCAGATGAAACCAAAATTGAACTTTTTGGCAACATTGCAAAACGTTATGTTTGGCGTAAAAGCAACACAGCTGAACACACCATCCCCACTGTCAAACATGGTGGTGGCAGCATCATGGTTTGGGCCTGCTTTTCTTCAGCAGGGACAGGGAAGATGGTTAAAATTGATGGGAAGATGGATGGAGCCAAATACAGGACCATTCTGGAAGAAAACCTGATGGAGTCTGCAAAAGACCTGAGACTGGGACGGAGATTTGTCTTCCAACAAGACAATGATCCAAAACATAAAGCAAAATCTACAATGGAATGGTTCAAAAATAAACATATCCAGGTGTTAGAATGGCCAAGTCAAAGTCCAGACCTGAATCCAATTGAGAATCTGTGGAAAGAACTGAAAACTGCTGTTCACAAATGCTCTCCATCCAACCTCACTGAGCTCGAGCTGTTTTGCGAGGAGGAATGGGAAAAAATGTCAGTCTCTCGATGTGCAAAACTGATAGAGACATACCCCAAGCGACTTACAGCTGTAATCGCAGCAAAAGGTGGCGCTACAAAGTATTAACTTAAGGGGGCTGAATAATTTTGCACGCCCAATTTTTCAGTTTTTGATTTGTTAAAAAAGTTTGAAATATCCAATAAATGTCGTTCCACTTCATGATTGTGTCCCACTTGTTGTTGATTCTTCACAAAAAAATACAGTTTTATATCTTTATGTTTGAAGCCTGAAATGTGGCAAAAGGTCGCAAAGTTCAAGGGGGCCAAATACTTTCGCAAGGCACTGTACATGATTAATTATTCATAATTAATTCATCATTAACTTTTGGTTCATGCATGTGACCGACCAATACCTCACGAGGCTTCTTCTCTCCAAGATGAGACCTTGAAACTGGGATATCCTTTTCCGTTCTCAAAACAATGCTCTGGGCGTACTGCCAAATTGTTTATACTGATAGTGAGGATCCCTCCCAGGCACGATCAATCAGTCACTTACATGAACCGAGTCGAATTGGTTATTAGACATGAACCCAGTCTAATTGGCCATTAGACAAGAGTCCAGTCTAATTGGCCATTAGACATGAGCCCAGTCGAATTGGCCATTAGACATGAGCCCAGTCGAATTGGCCATTAGACATGAGCCCAGTCGAATTGGTCATTAGACATGAGCCCAGTCGAATTGGTCATTAGACATGAGCCCAGTCGAATTGACCATTAGACATGAGCCCAGTCGAATTGGCCATTAGACATGAACCCAGTCGAATTGGCCATTAGACATGAACCCAGTTGAATTGGTCATTAGACATGAACCCAGTCGAATTGGTCATTAGACATGAACCCAGTTGGTTATTAGACATGAACCCAGTTGGTTATTAGACATGAACCCAGTTGGTTATTAGACATGAACCCAGTTGGTTATTAGACATGAACCCAGTTGGTTATTAGACATGAACCCAGTTGGTTATTAGACATGAACCCAGTTGGTTATTAGAAAAGCACAAACATACATTTTTCCATCACATTAACATACTTGTGAAGATATCCCCACATGGAATACATTTGATAAAACTACCCAGAAGACAGTTTGCTGGAGATGCACTCCATGTCGAGGCCCACAGGTGCCTCATTTATAAATGTTGCCTAAATGTCACACTAAATATCTGCATATGTCATTTCTGAGAGAAAAAATATAGAGCTTTATAAACTTGGCGTACGCCCTACATACATACACATGTTTCCTGTTAGAATTCAGACCAGTCCTAAAACTGTGCTCATCTTGAACGAGCATTATAACTCTGTCTGGAAAATGCTCATCATTCACCTTCTATGGTGATGATAATAATAATAATATAATAATTTGCTGTATAATTTTTTAACTGACGAACTTAGGCCAGGAAATATATTCCTATTTCTAATTATTTGAGATTGCAACGATACAATAAATACATTTTCACTCTTAGTATATTTTCCAGTCTTGTATTTATTTATGAATAACTGTCATTCTATCCCCCGTTTTCACACAATACTAATTGCTTGTTTGCAAAGCTACACTTCAACCACTACACTTCAACCACTACACTTCAACCACTACACTTCAACCACTACAATTTAACCATTACACTTCAAACCACTATACATCAACCACTACACTTCAAACCACTACAATTCAAACCACTACACTTCAAACCACTACACTTCAAACCACTACACTTCAACCACTACACTTCAAAAATTATGAATCCCAACTTTTGCGTGAAAACTGGTGCATGCATGTTAGGGGGTATATTTTGTACATATGCAGTGTATATGAAGGAGGCCGCAGGTGTTGATCTCCATTCAAACCTAATCTTACCATCACCACTTCTAAGCAGTGTGGAGGGCCAGGCATCTAGGCATCCCCTTGTTACAGGAGATGGTTATTCGGGCTGTGTCGCAAATGGCACCCTATTCCATTTATAGTGGACCCACTGGTCACCATAGCAACACCCAACACGTAGCACGTGCTCCAGCAGGTATATCTCACTGGTCATCCCCAAAGCCAATGCCTCCTTTGGCCGCCTTTCCTTCCAGTTCTCTGCTGCTAATGACTGGAACGAATTGCAAAACTCGCTGAAGTTGGAGACTTATATCTCCCTCACTAACTTTAAACATCAGCTATCTGAGCAGCTAACCAATCGCTGCAGCTGTACATAACCCATCTGTAAATAGCCCACACAACTACCTCATCCCCATATTGTTTTTATTTACTTTTCTGCTCTTTTGCACACCAGTATTTCTACTTGCACATCATCATCTGCTCATGTATAGCTCCAGTGTTAATCTGCTAAATTGTAATTACTTCGCTACTATGGCCTATTTATTGCCTTACCTCTTCACGCAATTTGCACACACTGTATATAGACTTTCTTTTTTTCTATTGTGTTATTGACTGTACGCTTGTTTATTCCACGTGTAACTGTTATTGTTTGTGTCACACTGCTTTGCTTTATCTTGGCCAGGTCGCAGTTGTTACGTCTCTCGTTGGAAGGCATGGACCAAAGCGCAGCGTGATAAGTGTTCATGATCTTTATTCCTCAAAAAACACCCGAACAAAATAACAAAGGAGAAAAAAACAAACAGTTCTGTAAAGGCACCACGCTCGGCCAAAAAAACAAAAGAAATAGAAAACATAGAAATAAAGAAACTAGAATGCCCACCCTAGTCACACCCTGGCCTAACCAAAATAGAGAATAAAAACCTCTCTATGGCCAGGGCGTAACAGCAGTTGCAAATGAGAACTTGTTTTCAACTAAATAAAGGTGAAATAAAACTAATAATAAAAAATAGGGTTGCGGTCAAAATTAGTGCACTATATAGGGAAAAGGGTGCCATTTGGGATGCACACAAGGATTTAAAGATTCCACAGTGGAGGGAGAACTATAAAGGCTTTAAATGGTCACAGTGGAGGGCTGCTAGGATTTAAAGATCCGTGCTGAGATGAGAACAACTCTATCAGAGAGACACAGTGTCTGTTGTTATAACCAGCTCAATCAGAGAGACACAGTGTCTGTTGTTATAACCAGCTCAATCAGAGAGACACAGTGTCTGTTATGACCAGCTCAACCAGAGATACACAGTGTCTGTTGTTATAACCAGCTCAATCAGAGAGACACAGTGTCTGTTGTCATAACCAGCTCAATCAGAGAGACACCATGTCTGTTATGACCAGCTCAATCAGAGACACAGTGTCTGTTGTTATAACCAGCTCAATCAGAGAGACAGTGTCTGTTATGACCAGCTCAATCAGAGAGACACAGTGTATGTTGTTATAACCAGTTCAATCAGAGAAACACAGTGTATGTTATGACCAGCTCAATCAGAGAGACACAGTGTATGTTGTTATAACCAGCTTAATCAGAGAGACACAGTGTCTGTTGTTATAACCAGTTCAATCAGAGAGACACAGTGTCTGTTTTAACCAGTTCAATCAGAGAGATACAGTGTCTGTTGTTATAACCAGCTCAATCAGAGAGACAGTGTCTGTTATGACCAGCTCAATCAGAGAGACACAGTGGGTGTTGTTATAACCAGCTCAATCAGAGAGACACAGTGTCTGTTGTTATGACCAGCTCAATCAGAGAGACACAGTGTATGTTGTTATAACCAGCTTAATCAGAGAGACACAGTGGGTGTTGTTATAACCAGCTCAATCAGAGAGACACAGTGTCTGTTGTTATGACCAGTTCAATCAGAGAAACACAGTGTCTGTTATGACCAGCTCAATCAGAGAGACACAGTGTCTGTTGTTATAACCAGTTCAATCAGAGAAACACAGTGTCTGTTATGACCAGCTCAATCAGAGAGACACAGTGTCTGTTGTTATAACCAGCTTAATCAGAGAGACACAGTGTCTGTTGTTATAACCAGTTCAATCAGAGAGACACAGTGTCTGTTGTTATAACCAGTTCAATCAGAGAGACACAGTGTCTGTTATGACCAGCTTGTGATTCTCTAACTGTAGTGATGGATGGGGGAAGACAGCGCGTGTGTGTGTGTGTCCTGTGTGTGTGTGATTGCTTGTGTGGGAGTGTGTGTGTGCTGACCAGCGTGATACTGTAGTCATGGTGGGTGGGCAGATGTTTCCTTGGCCACTAGTCATCGATCCAGCCTAAAGGCTTTCAGTCAACACTAAACCAGTACAGGCTGTTGGAGAGGAACGCCTAGTAATGTCATGACAGCTAGGAGGTCAGATACATAAATAAGAACAAATTCTGCCTTTGAGGTGAACAGAGGTGCTGACAAGGTGAAACATACGGTAACATTTAGAATATAGAACACAGAACACAGAACACAGAACTCAACCAAATGGAACTTGGTGGCGTACTCTTCCCTCCGTTTACACTTCAGTGAACTGTATTGCCTCAGAAGAGAGAGTAAATTACTTGACAAGAAAACTATTTTTTTTTGTCTTTAGAGAGCATTGTAGATCTACAAAACTTTCTCTAGCAGGTTCTGATGATTATTTCAGTTTTCTACACTTCTTTCAAAGATTATTTTTGGAACTCTTAATTGTTTTATATGATGTAAACAAGCTAATGTGGCATCACATGCTGTTGTGATGGGGATCAGTCAGGTGACATGTCCTGGAGTCAAGCCACACATTATCACGTCTCATTAGCTAATGTCTAACACACCAGCTAACGAGCAAGATCTGTTTATCGTTTCAAAATCACGATTGTGTACAGTATGTATGAGTGGCTAGTGTGTCAGCAGTGGTTGTGGGACATTGACTACTGTAGTTAGGTACTAGGATATTGAAGACCACTTGAAGATTTGGCGACCGAAGTAACACCGTACACCTGGTGACCGAAGTAACACTGCCACAGGTCTCTCTAGAGCGCGAAGGGACAAGGACATACCGGCCGGCCAAACCCTCCTCTAACCCAACGCTGGGCCAATTGTGCGCAGCCTCATGGGTCTCTCGGTCGCGACCGGCTGCGACACAGCCTGGGATCGAACCCGGGTCTGTAGTGACGCTTCAAGCACTGCCTTAAACCGATACGATGTGCCATTCGGGAGGCCCAAGTGCATTACTTTTGACCAGGGCTCATAAGGGCTCATAGGGCTTTGGTCAAAAGTAGTGCACTATAAAGGGAATAGGGTGCCATTTGGGACACAGCCCCAACTCATCATCATCATCATCATCCTACTCCTATCATCCTCTCCATTAATTGAATAGCTCTAATCCTTGTAAACCACTTAAAGTTCCAATTGAATTAGGCAATCAACCAATCACAGCGCATTAAGGGCACTTTAAATCCCATGAACTTTTCTTCACTGGTGACAACATCATATCAAGCCCATGTAGGTCACAGAGCAAAGCGTATCTAAAGGAAATCCAGACTAGTACATATGAGAGGTAATAATGTCATACGGTGAATATAAACTGTGGCTCCAACCTTTAATCCTGGGGTCCCTGAAGAAACCTGAGATCGGGATTTAACGCAATGAAGAGAGAGAGAGAGAGGGAGAGAGAGAGAGAGAGAGAGAGAGAGAACGAAAGAGCAAAAAGAAAGAAAGAAAGAGACATTTAAAAGAGTGAATGAAAGAAAGAGAGCAGGAGAGAAAGAAATAAACAGAGTGAAAGAGAGAAAAAAGAAATAAAAGGAATTATATAGAGAAAGAAAGAGAGAAAGAAAGAAAGAGAGAAAGAGAAAAAATAAAGAGAAAAAAGAGAGAAAGAGTGAAAGAAAGAAACAGAGAGAGAGACAAAAGAAAGAGAGAAAGAAAGAGATAGAAAGAAAGAAAAAAAGGAGAAAGAAAGAGAGTAAGAAAGAGAGAAAAAGAAAGAAAGACAGAAAAAAGAGATAAATAATTAGAGGAAGAAAGAGAATAACAAATAAAGAGAGAAAGAAATAGAGAAAGACTGAATGAAAGAAAGAAAGAGAGAAAAAATAAAGAGAAATAAATAAAAAAGAAAGAAAGAAAGAAAGAAAGAAAGAAAGAAAGAAAGAAAGAAAGGGAGAATGAAAGAGAAAAATAAAAAACAGAGAAAGAGAATGAAAGAGAGAAAGAAAGAAAGAAAGAAAGAAAGAGAAAACAAGAAAGAAGAGAAAGAAAGAGAGAAAAGGAGAGAAGAAATAAAGAAAGAGAATGAAAGAGAGAAGAAATAAAAAGAATGAAAGAGAGAAAAAAGAAATAAAGAGAGAATGAAAGAGAGAATGAAAGAGAGAAGAAATAAAGAAAGAGAGAATGAAAGAGAGAATGAAAGAGAGAAAGAAAGAGAGAATGAAGAAGCGAATGAAAGAAAGAAAGAAAGAAAGAAAGAGGGAAAAAATAAATAGAGAAAAAAAGAAAGATAGAGAAAGAAAGAGAGTGTGCTTGGGGTTCTAGGGCAGTGGAACCATATTTGGTATTGAGAGAGAGGAACGTGCCTTCCATAAAATGAGCATCATCAAGATATTCCAGTTCTAAGCTTCAATCTGTTCTATGAATTCAGATTGTTATTTTGTCTTTTCTCTATAGGAGGCTGTCCGCAGTCATATTACTGGAAGGACCAGGTTAGAAGTTAAAAAACACACACTCCTATTCTCAGGATCTTACAACTCAGCCACACACACCTACACTGACACTCTTCACATTTACAAATACACAGACTTGTGACACAACAATGACCCAACACACCTCCAGGCTGAGCAAGGGCAATTTGACCAAGAAGGAGAGTGATGGAGTGCTGCATCAGATGACCTGGCAATCCACAATCACCCGACCTCAACCCAATTGAGATGGTTTGGGATGAGTTTGACCACAGAAACCAAAGGAGATGATCGTGGACTTCAGTAAACCACAGAGGGTGCACCCCCCCTGGGCATCTTTCGTTTGAGCAGGGACCCTGGGCATCTTTCTTTTGGTGTTTCTCAGCGTCAGTAGAAAGGCCTCTTTAGTGTCCTAATTTGGGATAAGTTACAAAAAAAGAAAATATACACTGCTCAAAAAATATAAGGGAACACTTAACACAATGTAACTCCAAGTCAATCACACTTCTGTGAAATCAAACTGTCCACTTAGGAAGCAACACTGATTGACAATAAATGTCACATGCTGTTGTACAAATGGAATAGACAACAGGTGGAAATTATAGGCAATTGGCAAGACACCCCCAATAAAGTAGTGGTTCTGCAGGTGGTGACCACAGACCACTTCTCAGTTCCTATGCTTCCTGGCTGATGTATTGTTCACTTTTGAATGCTGGCGGTGCTTTCACTCTAGTGGTAGCATGAGACGGAGTCTACAACCCACACAAGTGGCTCAGGTAGTGCAGCTCATCCAGGATGGCACATCAATGCGAGATGTGGCAAGAAGGTTTGCCGTGTCTGTCAGCGTAGTGTCCAGAGCATGGAGGCGCTACCAGGAGACAGGCCAGTACATCAGGAGACGTGGAGGAGGCCGTAGGAGGGCAACAACCCAGCAGCAGGACCGCTACCTCCGCCTTTGTGCAAGGAGGAGCAGGAGGAGCACTGCCAGAGCCCTGCAAAATGACCTCCAGCAGGCCACAAATGTGCATGTGTCTGCTCAAACGGTCAGAAACAGACTCCATGAGGGTGGTATGAGGGCCCGACGTCCACAGGTGGGGCATTTGGCATTTGCCAGAGAACACCAAGATTGTCAAATTCGCCACTGGCGCCCTGTGCTCTTCACAGATGAAAGCAGGTTCACACTGAGCACATGTGACAGACGTGACAGAGTCTGGAGACGCCGTGGAGAACGAACTGCTGCCTACAACATCCTCCAGCATGACCGGTTTGGAGGTGGGTCAGTCATGGGGTGGGGTGGCATTTCTTTGGAGGCATTTCCTCCATGTGCTCATCAGAGGTAGCCTGACTGCCATTAGGTACCGAGATGAGATCCTCAGACCCCTTATGAGACCATATGCTGGTGCGGTTGGCCCTGGGTTCCTCCTAATGCAAGACAATGCTAGACCTCATGTGGCTGGAGTGTGTCAGCAGTTCGTGCAAGAGGAAGGCATTGATGCTATGGACTAGCCCGCCCGTTCCCCAGACCTGAATCCAATTGAGCACATCTGGGACATCATGTCTCGCTCCATCCACCAACGCCACGTTTCACCACAGACTATCCAGGAGTTGGCGGATGCTTTAGTCCAGGTCTGGGAGGAGATACCTCAGGAGACCATCCGCCACCTCATCAGGAGCATGCCCAGGCGTTGTAGGGAGGTCATACAGGCACGTGGAGGCCACAAACACTACTGAGCCTCATTTTGACTTGTTTTAAGGACATTACATCAAAGTTGGATCCGCCTGTAGTGTGGTTTTCCACTTTAATTTTGAGTGTCACTCCAAATCCAGACCTCCATGGGTTGATAAATTTGATTTCCATTGATAATTTGTGTGTGATTTTGTTGTCAGCACATTCAACTATGTAAAGAAAAAAGTATTTAATAAGAATATTTCATTCATTCAGATCTAGGATGTGTTATTTTAGTGTTCCCTTTATTTTTTTGAGCAGTATATATATATCTATATAGATATATATTAACCTTTATTTTACTAGCAAGCCAGTTAAGTCCTACCCTGGCCAAACCCAGACGCTGCTGGGCCAATTGTGCACCGCCCTATGGGACTCCCAATCATAGTCGGAGGTGATACAGCCTAGATTCGAACCAGGGACTGTAGCGATGCCACTTGCACTGAGATGCAGTACCTTAGACCACTGCTCCACTGCAGAGTGAGGAAAAGCAGCCAACAAGTTCTCAGCATATGTGGGAAGTCCTTAAAGGCTGTTGGAAAAGCATTCCAGCTGAAACTGGTTGAGAGAATGCCAAGAATGCCAAGAGTGTGCAAAGCTGTCATCATGGCAAAGTGTGGCTACATGATTCCATATGTGTTATTTCATAGTTTTGATGTCTTCACTATTATTCTACAGTGTAGAAAATAGTAAAAATAAATAAATACCTAAGAATGAGTAAGTGTGTCCAAACATTTGACTGGTAGTATAAGTGTCTGTTTCAGGTCTAAACTTCTGCTACAAATAATAACGTGGTCATGTAGGGTTTCTATTCATGTATTCAAGTCATTTGCAGTTGGAATGTTGATGCTAAAAAGCCACAACAAATACATTACATTCTGGAACGTTCATTCAAGTCATTCAACTGCAAATTCACCGCATACAGAACCCTTGTACTCTAGTCCTTATGTATGAACCCTGGCAGACCTAGTCTGGTCTCTTTTTTTTACCCCCTTTTTCTCCACAATTTTGTGGTATCCAATTGTTAGTAATTACTAGCTTGTCTCATCGCTACAACTCCCGTACGGGCTCGGGAGAGACGAAGGTCGAAAGCCATGCGTCCTCCGAAACACAACCCAACCAAGCCGCACTGCTTCTTAACACAGCGTGCATCCAACCCAGAAGCCAGCCGCACCAATATGTTGGAGGAAACACTGTGCACCTGGCGACCTGGTTAGCGTGCACTGTGCCCGGCCCGCCACAGGAGTCGTTGGTGCGCGATGAGACAAGGATATCCCTACCGGCCAAACCCTCCCTAACGCAGACGACGCTAGGCCAATTGTGCGTCGCCCCATGGACCTCTCGGTCACGGCCGGCTGCGACAGAGCCTGGGCTCGAACCCAGAGTCTCTGCGATGCAGTGCCTTAGACCACTGCGCTACCCGGGAGGCCAGTCTGGTCTTTTCTAAGCATCAGCCATGTCAAAACCAATGCCTTCTTCTTGACCCTCTCATATTCCATCTTCTTGTTATTCTGCTGCCCTGGTTAGTTACGGTTCAGAAAGAAAATGTATTTTCAATAACAAATCTCTCTCTCGAATCTTTAGTTATCTCTCCATATAAAAAGCAGAAAGGGGTTTACTGGCATCATGTGATGGCTGCATATCCCAGCTGAATGACGCAGATGTGACGACACAGGTTGAATGGGTGCGCTACAAGCTGCTCAAAAAGAGCCGGTTTCCAGATCAACGTGATAATGACCATGGTTATCGCTCTGCTGGTGGCCATTGTAACTCCCCTTGGGGTCCTTGCTTTCTTGGTATGCGTCTCAAATCACACCCTGTTGCTTTTACAGTATAGTGCAGTGTTGAATAGTCACGATCCTGGGGACCCAAATGGGCTACGGTTTTGTTTTTGCCCGGAATTAAATGGGGATGAGTTGATTTGTTGAATACTTTTGACCAGAGCCCTATTTCCTGTTCACCCTGTTACCCATAGTGCACTACTTTTGACCAGAGCCCTATTTCCTGTTCACTCTGTTACCCATAGTGCACTACTTTTGACCAGAGCCCTATTTCCTGTTCACCCTGTTACCCATAGTGCACTCCTTTTGACCAGAGCCCTATTTCCTGTTCACCCTGTTACCCATAGTGCACTACTTTTGACCAGAGCCCTATTCCCTGTTCACCCTGTTACCCATAGTGCGCTACTTTTGACCAGAGCCCTATTTCCTGTTCACCCTGTTACCCATAGTGCACTACTTTTGACCAGAGCCCTATTTCCTGTTCACTCTGTTACCCATAGTGCGCTACTTTTGACCAGAGCCCTATTTCCTGTTCACCCTGTTGCCCATAGTGCACTACTTTTGACCAGAGCCATATTCCCTGTTCACCCTGTTACCCATAGTGCACTACTTTTGACCAGAGCCCTATTCACCCTGTTACCCATAGTGCACTACTTTTGACCAGAGCCATATTCACTGTTCACCCTGTTACCCATAGTGCACTGCTTAAGACCAGAGCCCTATTCACCCTGTTACCCATAGTGCACTACTTTTGACCAAAGCACTATTCCCTGTTCACCCTGTTACCCACAGTGCACTACTTTTGACCAGAGCCATATTCCCTGTTCACCCCGTTACCCATAGTGCACTACTTAAGACCAGAGCCCTATTCCCTGTTCAACCTGTTACCCATAGTGCACTACTTTTGACCAGAGCCCTATTCCTTGTTCACCCTGTTACCCACAGTGCACTACTTTTGACCAGAGCCCTATTCCTTGTTCACCCTGTTACCCACAGTGCACTACTTTTGACCAGAGCCCTATTCACCCTGTTACCCATAGTGCACTACTTTTGACCAGAGCCCTATTCCTTGTTCAACCTGTTACCCATAGTGCACTACTTTTGACCAGAGCCCTATTCCTTGTTCACCCTGTTACCCACAGTGCACTACTTTTGACCAGAGCCCTATTCACCCTGTTACCCATAGTGCACTACTTTTGACCAGAGCCCTATTCACCCTGTTACCCATAGTGCACTACTTTTGACCAGAGCCCTATTCACCCTGTTACCCATAGTGCACTACTTTTGACCAGAGCCCTATTCACCCTGTTACCCATAGTGCACTACTTTTGACCAGAGCCCTATTCACCCTGTTACCCATAGTGCACTACTTTTGACCAGAGCCCTATTCACCCTGTTACCCATAGTGCACTACTTTTGACCAGAGCCCTATTTCCTGTTCACCCCGTTACCCATAGTGCACTCCTTTTGACCAAAGCACTATTCCCTGTTCACCCTGTTACCCACAGTGCACTACTTTTGACCAGAGCACTATTCCTTGTTCACCCTGTTACCCACAGTGCACTACTTTTGACCAGAGCCCTATTCCTTGTTCACCCTGTTACCCACAGTGCACTACTTTTGACCAGAGCCCTATTCACCCTGTTACCCATAGTGCACTACTTTTGACCAGAGCCCTATTCCTTGTTCACCCTGTTACCCACAGTGCACTACTTTTGACCAGAGCCCTATTCCTTGTTCACCCTGTTACCCACAGTGCACTACTTTTGACCAGAGCCCTATTCACCCTGTTACCCATAGTGCACTACTTTTGACCAGAGCCCTATTCCTTGTTCAACCTGTTACCCATAGTGCACTACTTTTGACCAGAGCCCTATTCCTTGTTCACCCTGTTACCCACAGTGCACTACTTTTGACCAGAGCCCTATTCCTTGTTCACCCTGTTACCCACAGTGCACTACTTAAAGACCAGAGCCCTATTCGCTGTTCACCCTGTTACCCATAGTGCACTACTTTTGACCAGAGCCCTATTCACCCTGTTACCCATAGTGCACTACTTTTGACCAGAGCCCTATTCACCCTGTTACCCATAGTGCACTACTTTTGACCAGAGCCCTATTCACCCTGTTACCCATAGTGCACTACTTTTGACCAGAGCCCTATTCACCCTGTTACCCATAGTGCACTACTTTTGACCAGAGCCCTATTCACCCTGTTACCCATAGTGCACTACTTAAGACCAGAGCCCTATTCACCCTGTTACCCATAGTGCACTACTTAAGACCAGAGCCCTATTCCCTGTTCAACCTGTTAACCATAGTGCACTACTTTTGACCAGAGCCCTATTCACCCTGTTACCCATAGTGCACTACTTTTGACCAGAGCCCTATTCACCCTGTTACCCATAGTGCACTACTTAAGACCAGAGCCCTATTCCCTGTTCAACCTGTTAACCATAGTGCACTACTTTTGACCAGAGCCCTATTCCCTGTTCACCCTGTTACCCATAGTGCACTCCTTTTGACCAGAGCCCTATTTCCTGTTCACCCCGTTACCCATAGTGCACTCCTTTTGACCAAAGCACTATTCCCTGTTCACCCTGTTACCCATAGTGCACTGCTTTTGACCAGAGCACTATTCCCTGTTCACCCCGTTACCCATAGTGCACTCCTTTTGACCAAAGCACTATTCCCTGTTCACCCTGTTACCCATAGTGCACTGCTTTTGACCAGAGCACTATTCCCTGTTCACCCTGTTACCATTGTTTCTCTCCACAATAACCAAAAACACAAAAACAAAGCAGTCTTGAAGGAGTTCCCACATATGCTGAGCACTTAGAGGCGTTTCCTTCACTCTGCGATCCAACTCATAACACACCATATCAATTGGGTTGAGGTCGAGTGATTGTGGATTGCCAGGTCATCTGATTCAGCACTCCAATACTCTCCTTCTTGGTTAAATAGCACACCCCAAAAAAATGACATATTATTAAAACTGGGTATTTTCTCCATACAGATCTAAATTTATTTGTTGTCAGACGCTCTTAACTAGAGCAATACATTTCCATTTGTCCTGGTCCCGTGCGGGAATCAAACCCACAACCCTGATTGTTCTACTTTGAAGCTGCCCCATAAAAGGAGCTTGATGTTGATGAAATGTCATCAAAAAATATATGAAAAATAAATAAATAAACAATGAGACTACAGAGGACAATTTGCACAGCTGACAGAGCTAAAGAGCTATAACAATAATGAGACACTTCACTCATTTGATTCAATTGCATCCACACGATCTACACAGAATGAAGTTTTACAATTAATATTTGAGAAGATTGGGAAAAATGGCAGTCATTTATAATCAATTTGTAACTTGTAACTACTTACCCGGAGACAGGTCAACTCATGGATACCATTTGAATGTCTTAATGAGTCATACTACCCAGAGACAGGTCAACTCATGGATACCATTTTAATGTCTTAATGAGTCATACTGAGTTTCCCAGATGAACACCCCAATCCATAGAGGCCTTTATACTACATGACTTTACCCAGATGAACACCCAGATGAACACCCCATTCCATAGAGGCCTTTATACTACATGACTTTACCCAGATGGACACCCCATTCCATAGAGGCCTTTTATACTACATGACTTTACCCAGATGAACACCCAGATGAACACCCCATTCCATAGAGGCCTTTATACTACATGACTTTACCCAGATGGACACCCCATTCCATAGAGGCCTTTTATACTACATGACTTTACCCAGATGAACACCCAGATGAACACCCCATTCCATAGAAGCGTTCATTAGTGTAGACACTTCAAAAGGACTCATAAACATCTATGTTGAAATCAGACCTGGGTTTGAATACTATTTGAATTGTTTGTAAAATCTTTGTTGTTTGCCTTCTCCTGCATTGAGTGCCATATGAGAAGAGTTTGCCATTTTGGGAAAAAAAATTGTTTCGCAACTGTCAAGCTCAATTGAAGCTCAGGTAAAGTAATTAACATTAATTTAAATTAATTTAAATAATTTTTGAACCCAGGTCAAATCAAATGAAATTGTATTTGTCACATGTGCCGAATACATCAGGTGTAGAACTTACCGTGAAATGCTCACTTACAAGCCCTTAAAGCAACAATGCATTTTTAAGAAAATAAAGTTAAGAAAATATTTACTAAATAAACTAAAGTAAAAACAACAAAAATAAATAAAGGAGGACCCGTGACAAATCTTTTCAGTCTCCTGAGGGGGAATAGGTTTCGTCGTGCCCCCTTCACGACTGTCTTGGTGTGTTTGGACCATGATAGTTTGTTGGTGACGTGGACACCAAGGAACTTGAAACTCTCGACCCACTCCACTGCAGCCCCGTCGATGTTAATGGGGGCCTGTTAGGGCCACCTTTTCCGGTAGTCCATGATCATCTCCTTTGTCTTGATCACGTTGAGGGAGAGGTTGTTGCCCTGGCACCTACACTGCCAGGTTATCTGACCTCCTCCCTATAGGCTGTCTCTTCTTTGTCTGTGATCAGGCCTACCACTATCGTGTCATCTGCAAACTTAATGATGGTGTTGGAGTCAAGATTTGCCATGCAGTCATGGGGGAACAGGGAGTACAGGAGGGGACTAACTATGCACCCGAGGGGACCCCGTGTTGAGGATCAGCGTGGCAGAGGCCTGGTTGAAACCAGAGGAAGGCCTGTGCCCTGTGTTGATATTGGGTCTAGGTCTGCGTTGTAAAGAGAAATCCACTTTGATGACTTGCTATCGGACAGAACAGTACTTCACGATGTGTTACATGGAGGGTTTCGTCAGTGTTCCCAATATGACTCATGGACTGTGTCCCAAATGATACCCTATTGCCTATATACTGTATTCCCTACACCCTATGGACCGTGGTCAAAAGCAATGCACTATATAGGGAATAGGGAGCCATTTGAGATGCATCCCTGACCATCTGTGCAGAAAGCAGAGAAGGCGTGTGTCCTGTGTTGGTCTTGACTCGAGGTCTGTGTTGCATTACAGATCTGATTCAGTTCTGATTCTGATCTGATTTAAAAGATAAATCACAACTGACTCAATGGACATGAACAGGAAATTTCTCTGTTCCTTCCTTCAAGAGAGCATAAACATGAAATGTCTCCATTCCTTCCTTCAATAGAAAGAACGCATAAACAGGAAATGTCTCCATTCCTTCCTTCCTTCCTTCCTTCAATAGAAAGAAAGCATAAACAGGAAATGGATCCGTTCCTTCCTTCCTTCAAGAAAAAGAGAGCATAAACAGGAAATGGCTCCGTTCCTTCCTTCCTTCAAGAGAAAGAAAGAGAGGTCTATCCTTCCATCTCATTGGCATTCATACTGCTACCCCACCAGTTAATCTATCAAATGAAATGATCTAGTCTTCGTCTGATGGATCTATAATAATGAAATGATCTATTCTTCGTCTGAAGGCTGGGGGATCGATAGTAAGCTGATCATATTTTATGAACAAATTTGTTTACATCCTTGTTAGTGAGCATTACTCCTTTGCCAAGATAATCCATCCACCTGACAGGTGTGGCATGTCAAGAAGCTGATTAAACAGCATGATCATTACACAGGTGCACCTTGTGCTGGAGACAATAAAAGGCCACTCTAAAATGTGCAGATATGTCACACAACACAATGCCACAGATGTCTCAAGTTTTGAAGTACTGTGCATGCTGACTGTAGGAATGTCCACCAGAGCTGTTGACAGAGAATTTAATGTTCCTTTTTCTTGAACGTTGTTTTGGAGAATTTGGCAGTACATCCAACCGGTGCTGAAGAGTATTTATGTTCGTAATAAAGCCCTTTTGTGGGGGGAAAAAAATCATTCTGATTGGATGGGCCTGGCTCCCAAGTGGGTGGGTCTATGCCCTCCCAGGCCCACCCATGTCTGTGCCCCTGCTCAGTCATGTGAAATCCATAGATTAGGGCCTCAGTAAAATCTTTGAAATTGTTGCATGTTGAGTTAATATTTTTGTTCAGTACTCTAGTCAAAAGGCCATAATAGTGATGTTTGTTAAAGAGAGGCATATCAAACAGTTTACATACACTTTGGTTGGAGTCATTAAAACTCATTTTTCAACCACTCCACAATTCCTTGTTAAACAAACTATAGTTTTGGGAAGTTGGTTAGGACATCTACTTTGTACATGACACAAGTCATTTTTCCAACAATTGTTTACAGACAGATTATTTCACTTATAATTGACTGTATCACAATTCCAGTGGGTCAGGAGTTCACATAAACTAAGTTGACTGTGGTTTTAAACAGCTTGGAAAATTCCAGAAAAAAATGTCATGGCTTTAGAAGCTTCTGATAGGCTAATTGACACCATTTGAGTCAATTGGAGGTTCAAGGCCTACATTCAAACTCAGAGCCTCTTTGCTTGACATCACGGGAAAATCAAAAGTAATCTGCCAAGACCTCAGAAAAATAATTGTAGACCCTCACAAGTCTGGTTCATTCTTGGGACCAATTTCCAAACGCCTGAAGGTACCATGTTCATCTGTCAAACAATAGTACGCAAGTATAAACACCATGGGACCACGCAGCCGTCAGACCTCTCAGGAAGGAGACGCGTTCTGTCTCTTAGAGATGAACGTACTTTGGTGTGAAAAGTGCAAATCAATCCCCGAACAACAGCAAAGGACCTTGTGAAGATGCTGGAGGAAACGGGTACAAAATTATCTATATCCACAGTAAAACAAGTCCTATATCGACATAACCTGAAAGGCCGTTCAGCAAGGAAAAAGCCACTGCTCCAAAACCGGCATAAAAAAGCCAGACTACGGTTTGCAAATGCACATGGGGACAAAGATCGTACTCTGGTCTGATGAAACAAAAATAGAACTGTTTGGCCATAATGACCATCAATATGTTTGGAGGAAAAAGGGGGAGGCTTGCAAGCCGAAGAACACCATCCCAACCGTGAAGCACGGTGGTGGCAGCATCATGTTGTGGGGGTGCTTTGCTGCAGGACGGACTGGTACACTTCACAAAATAGATGGCTTCATGAGGAAGGAAAATTATGTGGATACATCTCAAGACATCAGTCAGGAAGTTAAAGCTTGGTCGTAAATGGGTCTTCCAAATGGACAATGACCCCAGGCATACTTCCAAAGTTGTAGCAAAATGGCTTAAGGACAACAAAGTCAAGGTATTGGAGTGGCTATCACAAAGCCTAGACCTCAATTCTATAGACAATGTGTGAGCAGAACTGAAAAAGCGTGTACGAGCAAGGAGGTCTACAAACCTGACTGAGTTACAGCAGCTCTGTCAGGAAGAATGGGACAAAATTCACCCAATTTACTGTGGAAAGCTTGTGGAAGTCTACCCAATACGTTTGACCCAAGTTAAACAATTTAAAGGCAATGCTGCCAAATACTAATTGAGTGTATGTAAACTTCTGACCCACTGGGAATGTGATGAAAGAAATAAAAGCTGAAGTAAATCATTCTCTCTACTATTATTCTGAAAGTTTTCATTCTTAAAATAAAGTGGTGATCCTAACTGACCAAAGACAGGGAATTTTTACTAGGATTAAATGTCAGGAATTTTGAAAAACTGAGTTTAAACGTATTTGGCTAAGGTGTATGTAAACTTCCGACTTCAACTGTATTTAACAGGGTTGGTTGTGATTCCACTTGCAGAAATATGTATTTTCATGTTTATGTATTCAGATTGTTTATTTACATGACATGAATTAACGCCATTGGCCACACTTGCAGGAAGGGGATATGGCCACGCTTGGTTGTGGTGGGGTTATGGTATGGGCAGGCATAAACTACGGACAACGGACACAATTGCATATTATCAATGGCAATTTGAATGCACAGTGATGAGATCCAGAGGCCCACTGTCGTGCCATTCATCCACCTCATGTTTCAGCATGATAATGCACGGCCCCATGTGTACACAATCTCTGGAAGCTGAACATTTCCCAGTTCTTTTACTGGGTGCATACTCACCAGATATGTCAACCATTGAGCATGTTTGGGATGCTCTGGATCAACATTTACGGCAGAGTGTTCCAGTTCCCGCCAATATCCAGCAAATTCACACAGCCATTGAAGAGGAGTGGCACAACATTCTACAGGCCACAATCAACAGCCTGATCAACTCTATGTGAAGGAGATGTGTTGTGCTGCATGAGGACAATTACTGGTTCTGATCCATGCCGCTACCTTTAAAAAAGAAGAAGGTATCTGTGACCAACAGATGGATATCTGTATTAGCAGTCATGTGAAAATCCATAGATTAGGGTTCTAACGAATTTATTTCAATTGACTGATTTGCTTATATGAACTGTAACTCAGTGTCACGGTCGTCATAACGAGGAGACCAAGGCGCAGCGTTAGATGAATAAACAAAACGACTGTGACGCTATAACCACGAGTGCTGACATGCAACTACACATAGACAATAACCCACAAAACCAAAATGGAAAAATGGCAACCAAAATAGGATCCCCAATCAGAGACAACGATAAACAGCTGTCTCTGATTGGGAACCAATTCAGGCCACCATAGACCTACATATCCCTAGACATACTAAAACCCCATAGATTTACACAAAAAACCCTAGACAGGCCCAAAACACCTAGACAATAGAAAAACTACACCCTCGTCACACCCTGACCTAACCAAAATAATAAAGAAAACAAAGATAACTAAGGTCAGGGTGTGACACTCGGAAAAAAATATATATATATTTGTCTTCAGTATATGTGTAAAAAACTAATTGTAAAAAAAAAAGTACTCTTGCACTGAGCCTATGGCCTATCTGGGATATTAAAAAAGGAGTTAATTAGATGCAGAAAGGTGTAGAGGTCAGGGTGTAGAGGTCAGGGTGTAGAGGTCAGGTCAGACATGTTAGTTGGGTATCTTCTGGCATGTTTAGTCTCACATTGCCACACTTCCAAATGGTGTTTACTCTGGTTCAGAGTGAAACCTCTTAAAAGTTATATTTTTCTCCCCTTTAACCTCTTTAACTCGAAGGTCTCTAAATAATTTTTCACCTAAATAAACCTATTTACATGACCAGACAAAACATTGTTTATGTCCTGCCTTGGCTTAATTTAAAGATCTCTTATAACGAAAAACAAACGGTGATCGGACATCATGGATGGCTCTTCTCTATAGAGGCTCTTCTATTTAACTCGTCTGCAGAGTTGAATGTGTGCAGAACGCAAAGCAAACTCCAAAGATTACCACCCCACACGTCCTATTTAGAAACAGCTAAACACATCCTGTCACAGCATTTAATCCATCATGCTGCAACTTGGTCATTTCACCAGTACAGAAACAAAGTCTGCAAAAGTGTCATTTAAAAATAAATGGTTTCACCTTGTAAAACCCTTTACTAACATCAGCCTCTACATCCTGATTCAGGATCAGTTTTACCTGATCAGATTACATGACCAGGGGAGGGAAGACATGGTCCTAGATCAGCACTCCTACTCTGACTCATGCTGAATACAGTACCACCTCAGCCGAGCAGAGCTATTCTTTAAATTTCGCCCTCTAGTGGCAGATTTAATACATTTCATTTAAAATAAACCTACTGTCTGATTAATACCACCTAGCATTTCTCTCTCCAAGCCAATAAATAACCACACAGACAGACAGACAGACAGACAGACAGACAGACAGGCAGGCAGGCAGACAGACAGACAGACAGACATAAAACTATGTATGTTGACACATCAAAACTTGCGATGGAGGCCAGATGTTTTTAATAAATCATTTTTATTTAATATGAATTTAATATGAATTTAATATGTCCCACAATCAAAATCATTTTACTCGTTTTCAGCAAAAAAAAATTACAATTCTACCCTTTAAGACGTTAACATGTTGAAAATCAAAACATTGTTTTAAAAAAACAAATGAATCAATTGAAGAGGCATGTAAGGAGTTCTATCTGTTACTTGTTTACATTCCAGCTGTATAGAGAACAACATGGAATTCAAGAAATGAAGACAAAAAGCATCTTCAACATTTCTCCCATCAAAAACACAACGAATGCTACATTTTTTTAACAAAAGAAGAACAAGATACAGGAAATATCGTTTTGAATCGTCTTAAACGGAACGGCTACGGTACTGTCACTGCGGTGATAGAGATTACACACTTTTCGTAGAAACTATGCTTCGTCCTCAGAAAGTACAAAATAACCCTATGATATTATTTTATATATTATATATAGATATATTGTAGTATAGGACCTACTGTTGTAATGTAGGACCTACTGTCTTTCTGTCATGGTGCTGTTATAGGTATTACCAAACAGTTAAGAGATTCTTTGCACCTCTCAGCATCTTTCAGACAGGCGACGGAATTTTTTTAACCTCTAGATTTAAAGGACATCTCTCTAAGATGAGGTAGACTCTGGAAATGTCCCAAGCTATGAGGGGAACGTAAAAGAAAATATCTTAAAAAGGCTTCGAGATAAAAAATATTTTTTTTTTTTTTTAACTCCCAACAAACTGGTTAGTTACAGATGGCAGCAACCACAGACACCCCTTTCAGTTATAAAACAGAGAAAGAATTCAGTCATGTTCTGTGAAAACACCAGACACCACCAACCCAGTGTGTACTAGAAATCATAAGAATCATTGATAAAAATGCACATTTCGTTTGCGAACTTAAAAACAGAGATAATATGGTGTATCTATAATAGATCAGAATTGTCTTGTGAGGAGAAGACCGTAGCTGACATCCGGAACTTGGGTAGGCATAGAGACTCACTCAGGTCTGGACCCGCTTTGAAATCTACCAATCATTCATGAAGAAGATTCATTTATCTGAGATGAAGTGGTTGGAAAAGACAATGCACATACACAGGAAGTAACACAGGAAAGAAAGGAAGTAAATCAAACCTCTGAAAATGGAATGTAACTCTTTGATATGGAGCCTCTATATAGTTTCCTGTCTACCCATCCACATGGCTGCAGCCAGACGCCACACCCACCAGACGCCCCACCCACCAGACGCCACACCCACCAGACGCCACATCCACCAGACGCCACACTCACCAGACGCCACACCCACCAGACGCCACACCCACCAGACGCGACACCCACCAGACGCCCCACCCACCAGACGCCACACCCACCAGACGCCACATCCACCAGACGCCACACTCACCAGACGCCACACCCACCAGACGCCACACCCACCAGACGCCACACCCACCAGACGCCACACTCACCAGATGCCACACCCACCAGACGCCACACCCACCAGACGCCACAACAACCAGACGCCACAACAACCAGACGCCACACCCTCCAGACACCACACCCACCAGACGCCGCAACCACCAGACGCCACACCCACCAGACGCGACACCCACCAGACGCCACACCCACCAGACGCCACACCCACCAGACGCAACACCCACCAGACGCCACACCCATCAGACGCCACAACAACCAGACGCCACACCCACCAGACGCCACAACAACCAGACGCCACACCCACCAGACGCCACACACACCAGACGCCACACCCACCAGACGCCACACCCACCAGACGCCACAGACGCCACACCCACCAGACGCCACACCCACCAGACGCCACACCCACCAGATGCCACACCCACCAGACGCCACTCCCACCAGACGCCACACCCACCAGACGCCGCACCCACCAGACGCCGCACCCACCAGACGCCGCACCCACCAGACGCCGCACCTACAAGACGCCGCACCCACCAGACGCCACACCCACCAGACGCCACAGCCACACCCACCAGACGCCACAGCCACACCCACCAGACGCCACACCCACCAGACGCCACACCCACCAGACGCCACATCCACCATACGCCACTCCCACCAGACGCCACACCCACCAGACGCCACACCCACCAGACGCCACACCCAACAGACGCCGCAACCACCAGACGCCACACCCACCAGACGCCACAGCCACACCCACCATACGCCACGCCCACCAGACGCCACACCCACCAGACGCCACACCCACCAGACGCCACACCCACCAGACGCCACAGCCACCAGACGCCACACCCACCAGACGCCACACCCACCAGACGCCACACCCACCAAGGTTTCTTCTTCACCATGAGTCTGGATGTGCTTCCTCCCAGACGACTTCTCAAACGCGTACACATTCAAACCGTTCTGATTGGACCAAGAAACTGATGGGTTGAACCCGAGCTGGCCTACAACGAATTACAAAATCACGTCATTATGACGTCACCACAAACAAAGTGTGCAGGTTCAGAATGATTTGACAGAGAGAAGAACGGCTGCATTGAAACTTTTAAAACAAATATCCTGTTCTAATATCTTTCATTTTATCTGCATAAAAACCTGGCCTGCCGTTCTAACTGGTGGTTGTCATATCCAGGCCAACCATCGAGGAACTGATTGGTAGAGAAATAGCCATTAGCTATAGTCTGGTCGTCATTATCGAGGCTATACCCTGGTGGTTGTCATATTCAGGCCAACCATCGAGGAACTGATTGGTAGAGAAATAGCCATTAGCTATAGTCTGGTCGTCATTATCGAGGCTATACCCTGGTGGTTGTCATATTCAGGCAAAACCATCGTTAGAGGCTACTTGAGGAACGACAGTAGAGCGTTCATTAAAACACCCAGGGCCCATGCTGCTGGACTACAGCAGTCTACTTGAGGAACGACAGTAGAGCGTTCATTAAAACACCCAGTGCCCGTGCTGCTGGACTACAGCAGTCTACTTGAGGAACGACAGTAGAGCGTTCATTAAAACACCCAGGGCCCATGCTGATGAACTACAGCACATAAGAGTGGGACATGGAGTGGTCAGACAAGCAGGGACGCAGTAAATGATACATAATCAAGCCTGATATTACAACATCCACCAATCAGGGAGGTTCCCAAAGAGGAGTAACAGATCCTACATGTAGGCCTTGTATATACCGCAGGAAGAGCGAGACCTTGGTAGGGTGTAGCTAGGGGACCCTGACCTCTCCCGAACGCTACCGCAAAGAGGTGCTATAATTGGGTAGAAGAGCTGACATTTTGGGTGGCTACTGGGAAGCAGACGTACCCCGCAGGGAATGTCTTCACGCCCGACAAATCCCAATAAATACAATCAATTCAATGTAAAACATATATACTGCTACACATCTGATAATGTGCTGAAAATGTACTGGGATGCACAGTGTAAACTCTGTATTGAAAATGTACTGGGATGCACCGTGTAAACTCTGTGCTGAAAATGTACTGTGATGCACAGTGTAAACTCTGTGCTGAAAATGTACTGGGATGCACAGTGTAAACTCTGTATTGAAAATGTACTGGGATGCACAGTGTAAACTCTGTACTGAAAATGTACTGGGATGCACAGTGTAAACTCTGTATTGAAAATGTACTGGGATGCACAGTGTAAACTCTGTACTGAAAATGTACTGGGATGCACAGTGTAAACTCTGTATTGAAAATGTACTGGGATGCACAGTGTAAACTCTGTACTGAAAATGTACTGGGATGCACAGTGTAAACTCTGTATTGAAAATGTACTGGGAGCACAGTGTAAACTCAGTACTGAAAATGTACTGGGATGCACAGTGTAAACTCTGTATTGAAAATGTACTGGGATGCACAGTGTAAACTCTGTACTGAAAATGTACTGGGATGCACAGTGTAAACTCTGTACTGAAAATGTACTGGGATGCACAGTGTAAACTCTGTACTGAAAATGTACTGGGATGCACAGTGTAAACTCTGTACTGAAAATGTACTGGGATGCACAGTGTAAACTCTGTACTGAAAATGTACTGGGATGCACAGTGTAAACTCTGTACTGAAAATGTACTGGGATGCACAGTGTAAACTCTGTACTGAAAATGTACTGGGATGCACAGTGTAAACTCTGTATTGAAAATGTAATTATAATAATAATTAAGATCAGAATAATAATGTCATTTTCACGTCACCATGGTTACTGATAACG
Source organism: Oncorhynchus mykiss (assembly GCF_057628025.1). Lineage (NCBI taxonomy): Eukaryota > Metazoa > Chordata > Actinopteri > Salmoniformes > Salmonidae > Oncorhynchus > Oncorhynchus mykiss. The sequence goes on along the minus strand of NC_143035.1, from coordinate 38,253,078 downwards.
TACTTTACTAACAGGGACGAAAAAATCAGTTAACTTTTCCCAGAATTCCCAGTTGGAAGATTCCCAGAATCAGGAAGGAATAGGCAGGAAGTGTACCAGGAAACTCTACTTACTAATTGTCATGCCCTGGCCTCAGTATTTTGTGTTTTCTTTATTATTTTGGTCAGGCCAGGGTGTGACATGGGTGATTATGTGTTTGTCTTGTCTAGGGGTTTTGTAGATTAATGGGGTTGTGTTTAGTAGAGTATTTTAGGTAAGTCTATGGTTGCCTAGAGTGGTTCTCATTCAGAGGCAGGTGTTTATCGTTGTCTCTGATTGGGAACCATATTTAGGCAACCAGATTCTTTGAGTATTTTGTGGGTGATTGTTCCTGTCTCTGTGTTTGTTGCACCAGATAGGGCTGGTTTGGTTTTTCATGGTTCTTGTTTTTGTATATTGTTCATTTATCATCTTCATTAAAGATGTACAGTGCCTTGCGAAAGTATTCGGCCCCCTTGAACTTTGCGACCTTTTGTCACATTTCAGGCTTCAAACATAAAGATATAAAACTGTATTTTTTTGTGAAGAATCAACAACAAGTGGGACACAATCATGAAGTGGAACGACATTTATTGGATATTTCAAACTTTTTTAACAAATCAAAAACTGAAAAATTGGGCGTGCAAAATTATTCAGCCCCTTTACTTTCAGTGCAGCAAACTCTCTCCAGAAGTTCAGTGAGGATCTCTGAATGATCCAATGTTGACCTAAATGACTAATGATGATAAATACAATCCACCTGTGTGTAATCAAGTCTCCGTATAAATTCACCTGCACTGTGATAGTCTCAGAGGTCCGTTAAAAGCGCAGAGAGCATTATGAAGAACAAGGAACACACCAGGCAGGTCCGAGATACTGTTGTGAAGAAGTTTAAAGCCGGATTTGGATACAAAAAGATTTCCCAAGCTTTAAACATCCCAAGGAGCACTGTGCAAGCGATAATATTGAAATGGAAGGAGTATGAGACCACTGCAAATCTACCAAGACCTGGCCGTCCCTCTAAACTTTCAGCTCATACAAGGAGAAGACTGATCAGAGATGCAGCCAAGAGGCCCATGATCACTCTGGATGAACTGCAGAGATCTACAGCTGAGGTGGGAGACTCTGTCCATAGGACAACAATCAGTCGTATATTGCACAAATCTGGCCTTTATGGAAGAGTGGCAAGAAGAAAGCCATTTCTTAAAGATATCCATAAAAAGTGTAGTTTAAAGTTTGCCACAAGCCACCTGGGAGACACACCAAACATGTGGAAGAAGGTGCTCTGGTCAGATATAACCAAAATTGAACTTTTTGGCAACAATGCAAAACGTTATGTTTGGCGTAAAAGCAACACCCTGAACACACCATCCCCACTGTCAAACATGGTGGTGGCAGCATCATGGCTTGGGCATGCTTTTCTTCAGCAGGGACAGGGAAGATGGTTAAAATTGATGGGAAGATGGATGGAGCCAAATACAGGACCATTCTGGAAGAAAACCTGATGGAGTCTGCAAAAGACCTGAGACTGGGACGGAGATTTATCTTCCAACAAGACAATGATCCAAAACATAAAGCAAAATCTACAATGGAATGGTTCAAAAATAAACATATCCAGGTGTTAGAATGGCCAAGTCAAAGTCCAGACCTGAATCCAATCGAGAATCTGTAGAAGAACTGAAAACTGCTGTTCACAAATGCTCTCCATCCAACCTCACTGAGCTCGAGCTGTTTTGCAAGGAGGAATGGGGAAAAAATTCAGTCTCTCGATGTGCAAAACTGATAGAGACATACCCCAAGCGACTTACAGCTGTAATCGCAGCAAAAGGTGGCGCTACAAAGTATTAACTTAAGGAGGCTGAATAATTTTGCACGCCCAATTTTTAAGTTTTTGATTTGTTAAAAAAGTTTGAAATATCCAATAAATGTCGTTCCACTTCATGACTGTGTCCCACTTGTTGTTGATTCTTCACAAAAAAATACAGTTTTATATCTTTATGTTTGAAGCCTGAAATGTGGCAAAAGGTCGCAAAGTTCAAGGGGGCCGAATACTTTCGCAAGGCACTGTATATATTTATTTGAACGTTCAGAAACATGCGGTTAAAGACATGCATCTGTAGCAAGGCCTTGCTAACCTAATGGAATACTCCCATTTCCTTATTTAAAACTAACAGGAAGTGCTCTTTATGTCTTTCAGTGGTCATAGAACAACAGGGTAAAATGCCATCCTGTCAGCCAGCCGGTAGGTCAGTCAGCAGCCCACTCTATACTGTACAGAAGACAGAAAGACTGTACAAGTGGGATAGCAGGTATCTAACAAGCATCTCTAAAGCCTTTCTGCAGGGCTGTTTTGAAAATCTAGTGGCGGTAGTGTTGAGGTGACACCAGGTGAAATAGACTGATACCGTGTGCGACTGAATAAAATAAGAGAGTTGTCATCTCTCCTCTCATCCTCTTCTCAGTTTTCACCCAGGTCCTCTTATCTGTTTATTTGTCTTTCTAGTCATCTCCGACAGCCAATGGGTGCATCTTCCTGGGGCAGGTTAATAGAACCCAGTGGACTCAAAAGTGTAAACAACAAAGAGTCAGTCCAGTTTCTCAAGTCAGATCAATTGAGCTAGACATCCACACGAGTCCCCTGTGTGTCCATGAGTACGTGTGTGTGTAAATCCCCAGCCCAGCGTGGTAATAAACGGTGTGCGCGTGTGTGTGTGTGTGTGTGTGTGTGCGTGCGTGCGTGCGTGTGTGTGTGTGCGGGACAGTAAACAATGCTTTGTACGGTAGCTCCCGAGCCCGGCAGGTCCAGAGGTAAACAGCTGTTTGTGTTTCCATCTCTCAGCCCAGCAGGTCCAGAGGTAAACAGCTGTTTGTGTTTCCATCACTCAGCGGTCTAGCGGGAGGTGAGCTGAATGTTCGGGGTCAAATCCCACCCGGGTCCTGGGGTCACCAGTTGGCCTTCACGGCTTTGACTCACCAGGTTCTGAGCAAGGCAGATCCCAAATATCTAAACAGGAAATGACATCACAGGTTAGCTAAATTACATTTCCTCTCTGCCAGCTTCTGGCACATAGCTGACATTTATTGCATAGGTTCTCTGATTTAGAGCGACACACAGAGAAAAGGAAGTAATCATGATTCTCGCCAGCAGATGGCAGTCTCAAACTAAATGCACAATACCAGCAGGATTTCTTTTAGGGGGCACAACTTAACCGGGAACATTTTGATTTAACAGCCGTTTGAGAAATTTACCGGACCCATATGCAGTGTGGATAACCGATTAGGGCGTCGACCACGGTACTCAGAATGACAGAAATCACATTTACGTGATGGTAATGATCTTACCAGAGCATTTGCATTATGGTAATGATCTTAACAGAGCATTTAAATGATGGTAATGATCTTATGTAATAAAGCAGCCAATAAAACGTCATTTTCAAACATTCGCCAAAATGCAACTCCGTGGGAAAACACCACTTTAAACAGCTCACCTGGGAAAACACCACTTTAAACAGCTCACCTGGGAAAACACCACTTTAAACAGCTCACCTGGGAAAACACCACTTTAAACAGCTCACCTGGGAAAACACCACTTTAAACAGGACACCTGGGAAAACACCACTTTAAACAGCTCACCTGGGAAAACACCACTTTAAACAGGACACCTGGGAAAACACCACTTTAAACAGCTCACCTGGGAAAACACCACTTTAAACAGCTCACCTGGGAAAACACCACTTTAAACAGCTCACCTGGGAAAACACCACTTTAAACAGGACACCTGGGAAAACACCACTTTAAACAGGACACCTGGGAAAACACCACTTTAAACAGCTCACCTGGGAAAACACCACTTTAAACAGCTCACCTGGGAAAACACCACTTTAAACAGCTCACCTGGGAAAACACCACTTTAAACAGGACACCTGGGAAAACACCACTTTAAACAGCTCACCTGGGAAAACACCACTTTAAACAGCTCACCTGGGAAAACACCACTTTAAACAGCTCACCTGGGAAAACACCACTTTAAACAGCTCACCTGGGAAAACACCACTTTAAACAGGACACCTGGGAAAACACCACTTTAAACAGGACACCTGGGAAAACACCACTTTAAACAGCTCACCTGGGAAAACACCACTTTAAACAGCTCACCTGGGAAAACACCACTTTAAACAGCTCACCTGGGAAAACACCACTTTAAACAGCTCACCTGGGAAAACACCACTTTAAACAGCACACCTGGGAAAACACCACTTTAAACAGGACACCTGGGAAAACACCACTTTAAACAGCTCACCTGGGAAAACACCACTTTAAACAGCACACCTGGGAAAACACCACTTTAAACAGGACACCAGGGAAAACACCACTTTAAACAGGACACCTGGGAAAACACCACTTTAAACAGGACACCTGGGAAAACATCACTTTAAACAGGACACCTGGGAAAACACCACTTTAAACAGGACACCTGGGAAAACACCACTTTAAACAGGACACCTGGGAAAACACCACTATAAACAGCTCACCTGGGAAAACACCACTTTAAACAGCTCACCTGGGAAAACACCACTTTAAACAGCTCACCTGGGAAAACACCACTTTAAACAGCTCACCTGGGAAAACACCACTTTAAACAGGACACCTGGGAAAACACCACTTTAAACAGGACACCTGGGAAAACACCACTTTAAACAGCTCACCTGGGAAAACACCACTTTAAACAGGACACCAGGGAAAACACCACTTTAAACAGCTCACCTGGGAAACACCACTTTAAACAGGGCACCTGGGAAACACCACTTTACACAGCTGTCTCAATGTGTTTATAGAGATCACAGTGTCTCAATGTGTTTATAGAGATCACAGTGTCTCAATGTGTTTATAGAGATCACAGCTGTCTCAATGTGTTTATAGAGATCACAGTGTCTCAATGTGTTTATAGAGATCACAGTGTCTCAATGTGTTTATAGAGATCACAGTGTCTCAATGTGTTTATAGAGATCACAGTGTCTCAATGTGTTTATAGAGATCACAGTGTCTCAATGTGTTTATAGACATCACAGTGTCTCAATGTGTTTATAGAGATCACAGCTGTCTCAATGTGTTTATAGAGATCACAGTGTCTCAATGTGTTTATAGAGATCACAGTGTCTCAATGTGTTTATAGAGATCACAGTGTCTCAATGTGTTTATAGAGATCACAGTGTCTCAATGTGTTTATAGAGATCACAGTGTCTCAATGTGTTTATAGAGATCACAGTATCTCAATGTGTTAATAGAGATCACAGTGTCTCAATGTGTTTATAGAGATCACAGTGTCTCAATGTGTTTATAGAGATCACAGTGTCTCAATGTGTTTATAGAGATCACAGTGTCTCAATGTGTTTATAGAGATCACAGTGTCTCAATGTGTTTATAGAGATCACAGTATCTCAATGTGTTTATAGAGATCACAGTGTCTCAATGTGTTTATAGAGATCACAGTGTCTCAATGTGTTTATAGAGATCACAGTGTCTCAATGTGTTTATAGAGATCACAGTGTCTCAATGTGTTTATAGAGATCACAGTGTCTCAATGTGTTTATAGAGATCACAGTGTCTCAATGTGTTTATAGAGATCACAGTGTCTCAATGTGTTTATAGAGATCACAGTGTCTCAATGTGTTTATAGAGATCACAGTGTCTCAATGTGTTTATAGAGATCACAGTGTCTCAATGTGTTTATAGAGATCACAGTGTCTCAATGTGTTTATAGAGATCACAGTGTCTCAATGTGTTTATAGAGATCACAGTGTCTCAATGTGTTTATAGAGATCACAGTGTCTCAATGTGTTTATAGAGATCACAGTGTCTCAATGTGTTTATAGAGATCACAGTGTCTCAATGTGTTTATAGAGATCACAGTGTCTCAATGTGTTTATAGAGATCACAGTGTCTCAATGTGTTTATAGAGATCACAGTGTCTCAATGTGTTTATAGAGATCACAGTGTCTCAATGTGTTTATAGAGATCACAGTGTCTCAATGTGTTTATAGAGATCACAGTGTCTCAATGTGTTTATAGAGATCACAGTGTCTCAATGTGTTTATAGAGATCACAGTGTCTCAATGTGTTTATAGAGATCACAGTGTCTCAATGTGTTTATAGAGATCACAGCTGTCTCAATGTGTTTATAGAGATCACAGTGTCTCAATGTGTTTATAGAGATCACAGTGTCTCAATGTGTTTATAGAGATCACAGTGTCTCAATGTGTTAATAGAGATCACAGTGTCTCAATGTGTTTATAGAGATCACAGCTGTCTCAATGTGTTTATAGAGATCACAGTGTCTCAATGTGTTTATAGAGATCGCAGTGTCTCAATGTGTTTATAGAGATCACAGTGTCTCAATGTGTTTATAGAGATCACAGTGTCTCAATGTGTTTATAGAGATCACAGTGTCTCAATGTGTTTATAGAGTTCACAGTGTCTCAATGTGTTTATAGAGTTCACAGTGTCTCAATGTGTTTAACTAAAAGCGTAACTTGACTTCGAAGAGTTCCAGTGTTGTGTTGGATAGTCATAGCCAGCTAGCTAACATAGCATCTCTCTGTTTGAGCAGGGTGTTTCAGTAGGCTAAACTAGCTAGCTGCATTCACTAGCTAAGTTTTTAAATAGTAATAATATATAGCTCTCTCTCTCTAGCTCCTTCATTTTTTAAAGAAATTAATTTGTTCAAAGCTGTTCAATTGATGTCTTCTCTCTCTTTGAGTCAACTACTCACCACATTCAATGCACTGCAGTGCTAGCTAGCTGTAGCTTTTTCTTTCAGGACTAGATTCATTCTCTGATCCTTTGATTGGGTGGGCAACACGTCAGTTCATGCTGCGAGAGCTCTGATAGGTTGGAGGACGTCCTCTGGAAGTTGTCATAATTGTAAGTCTGTGGAAGGGGGTGAAAGCCATGAGCCTCCTAGGTTTTGTATTGAAGTCAGTTGTGCCCCAGAGGAGGACGGAAGCTAGTTTTTCCTCCGGATACACCATCGTGATAATCGTGCTGTTGGGGCTACTGTAGACCTTCATTGCACATGAATGTATTTAGTAATGTTATATTTTAAAAGGAAAAGTTTTATTTGTATTTTTTATGTTTCAATATTTTATTTTTATGAAATTCACTGAAGAGGTTGGTCCTCCCCTTCCTCCTCTGAGGAGCCCCCACTGTTAGAGATCAGAGGTTAGTGTAATCCCATCAAATTTATCCAGGGGGATTAGAGAGATAGAGACGCTCAACTGCTGTCTCCTTTTCCCCACACCCACCTCTCCCTGGGTGTATGTATCATAATCACACTGCGGCTAGGGATTCCATCCTATCTCCATGTGGAGTAGGATTACAGGGGAGAAGCCCTCCTTTAATCCATGTGATCCTGTTAATCTTAGCCCAACCTTAAACCTAGCCTACACAGCTCAGCGCTTTAGATAAGCTAGGCAATGGTCTATACTAGACACTTTCATCAACGGATGAAATGATGGACCTCTCATTCAGATGCCGATATACTCTGCTGATAATATGACACTGATCGCTTGGCTGTGGTAAAACGATTCACACATTCCCAATTCACCACATCTGATACGGTGTAATCAATGTAGGGCCTATCAAATTATGTGTTATCTGCGGTGCAACAAAACCACACAACTGCCTTTCCCAGGGACTAGCCTATATTAAAAGATATTAACAGAGTTGTATAAATGTTACAGTGGAGACCAGATATTAGCAGATGTGATTGGTCCAGAGGGGGTCCAATCTATGAGGTAGTGTAAACAGAGGAAGAGTCGGCTTTTCAAGTTGCAAAAATCAAAATGATATATTTAGATTGTAGGGGAAGTCAGTGGAAAATACTGGAGATTTTTTTAATAAGGTAAGGAGTAAGCAGCGCTGAATGCATATTATATACAGTGAGGAGAACAAGTATTTGATACACTGCTAATTTTGCAGGTTTTCCTACTTACAAAGCTTGTATAGTTCTGTAATTTTATCATAGGCACACTTCAACTGTGAGAGACGGAATCTAAAACAAAAATCCAGAAGATCACATTGTATGATTTTTAAGTAATTAATTAGCATTTTATTGCATGACATAAGAATTTGATACATCAGAAAAGCAGAACTTAATATTTGGTACAGAAACCTTTGTTTGCAATTACAGAGATCATACATTTCCTGTAGTTCTTGACCAGGTTTGCACACACTGCAGCAGGAATTTTGGCTCACTCCTCCATACAGACTTTCTCCAGATCCTTCAGGTTTCGGGGCTGTCGCTGGGCAATAGGGACTTTCAGCTCCCTCCAAAGATTTTCTATTGGGTTCAGGTCTGGAGACTGGCTAGGCCACTCCAGGACCTTGAGATGCTTCCTACGGAGCCACTCCTTAGTTGCCCTGGTTGTGTGTTTCGGGTCGTTGTCATGCTGGAAGACCCAGTCACGACCCATCTTCAATGCTCTTACTGAGGGAAGGAGGTTGTTGGCCAAGATCTCCCCATCCATCCTCCCCTCAATACGGTGCAGTTGTCCTGTTCCCTTTGCAGAAAAGCATCCCCAAAGAATGATGTTTCCACCTCCATGCTTCACAGTTGGATGGTGTTCTTGGGGTTGTACTCATCCTTCTTCTTCCTCCGAACACTGCGAGTGAAGTTTAGACTAAAAAACTATATTTTTGTCTCAACAGACCGCATGACCTTCTCCCATTCCTCCTCTGGATCATCCAGATGGTCATTGGCAAACTTCAGACGGGCTTGGACATGCGCTGGCTTGAGCAGGGGGACCTTGCGTGCGCTGCAGGATTTTAATCCATGATGGCGTAGTGTATTACTAGTGGTTTTCTTTGAGACTGTGGTCCCAGCTCTCTTCAGACCATTGACTAGGTCCTGCCGTGTAGTTCTGGGCTGATCCCTAACCTTCCTCATGATCATTGGTGCCCCATGAGGTGAGATCTTGCATGGAGCCCCTGACAGAGGGTGATTGACCGTCATCTTCAACTTCTTTCATGTTCTAATAATTGCGCCAACAGTTGTTGCCTTCTCACCAAGCTACTTGCCTATTGTCCTGTAGCCCATCCCAGCCTTGTGCAGGTCTACAATTGTATCCCTGATGTCCTTACACAGCTATCTGGTCTTGGCCATTGTGGCGAGGTTGTAGTCTGTTTGATTGAGTGTGTGGACAGGTGTCTTATACAGGTAACGAGTTCAAACAGGTGTAGTTAATACAGGTCATGAGTGGAGAACAGGAGGGCTTCTTAGGGCTTCTTAAAGAAAAACTAACAGGTCTGTGAGAGCCGGAATTCTTACTGGTTGGTAGGTGATCAAATACTTATGTCATGCAATAAAATGCTAATTAATTCATTAAAAGTCAAACAATGTGATTTTCTGGAATTTTTAGATTATGTCTGTCACAGTTCAAGTGTACCTATGATAAACATTACAGACCTCTACATGCTTTGTAAGTAGGAAAACCTGCAAAATCGGCAGTGTATCACATACTTGTTCTCCCCACTGTATACAGTGGGGCAAAAAAGTATTTAGTCAGCCACCAATTGTGCAAGTTCACCCACTTAATAAGATGAGAGAGGCCTGTAATTTTCATCATAGGTACACTTCAACTATGACAGACAAAATTTGGAGAAAAAAATGCAGAAAATCACATTGTAGGATTTTTTATGAATTTATTTGCAAATTATGGTGGAAAATAAGTATTTGGTCACCAACAAACAAGCAAGATTTCTGGCTCTCACAGACCTGTAACTTCTTCTTTAAGAGGCTCCTCTGTCCTCCACTCGTTACCTGTATTAATGGCACCTGTTTGCACTTGTTATCAGTATAAAAGACACCTGTCCACAACCTCAAACAGTCACACTCCAAACTACACTATGGCCAAGACCAAAGAGCTGTCAAAGAACACCAGAAACAAAATTGTAGACCTGCACCAGGCTGGGAAGACTGAATCTGCAATAGGTAAGCAGCTTGGTGTGAAGAAATTAACTGTGGGAGCAATTATTAGGAAATAGAAGACATACAACACCACTGATATTCTCCCTCGATCTGGGGCTCCACGCAGGATCTCACCCCGTGGGGTCAAAATTATCACAAGAACGGTGAGCAAAAATCCCAGAACCACACGGGGGGACCTAGTGAATAACCTGCAGAGAGCTGGGACCAAAGTAACAAGCCTACCATCAGTAACACACTACGCCGCCAGGGACTCAAATCCTGCAGTGCCAGACGTGTCCCCCTGCTTAAGCCAGTACATGTCCAGGCCCATCTGAAGTTTGCTAGAGAGCATTTAGATGATCCAGAAGAAGATTGGGAGAATGTCATATGGTCAGATGAAACCAAAATAGAACTTTTTGGTAAAAACTCAACTCGTCGTGTTTGGAGGACAAATAATGCTGAGTTGCATCCAAAGAACACCATACCTACTGTGAAGCATGGGGGTGGAAACATCATGCTTTGGGGCTGTTTTTCTGCAAAGGGACCAGGACGACTTATCCGTGTAAAGGAAAGAATGAATGGGGCCATGTATCGTGAGATTTTGAGTGAAAACCTCCTTTCATCAGCAAGGGCATTGAAGATGAAACGTGGCTGGGTCTTTCAGCATGACAATGATCCCAAACACACCGCCCGGGCAACGAAGGAGTGGCTTCGTAAGAACGCATTTCAAGGTCCTGGAGTGGCCTAGCCAGTCTCCAGATCTCAACCCCATAGAAAATATTTGGAGGGAGTTGAAAGTCCGTGTTGCCCAGCAACAGCCCCAAAACATCACTGCTCTAGAGGAAATCTGCATGGAGGAATGGGACAAAATACCAGCAACCGTGTGTGAAAACCTTGTGAAGACTTACAGAAAACGTTTGACCTCTGTCATTGCCAACAAAGGGTATATAACAAAGTATTGAGAAACTTTTGTTATTGACCAAATACTTATTTCCCACCATAATTTGCAAATAAGTTCATTAAAAATCCTACAATGTGATTTTCTGGATTTTTTTTCTTCTCATTTTGTCTGTCATAGTTTAAGTGTACTTATGATGAAAATTACAGGCCTCTTGCACAATTGGTGGCTGACTAAATACTTTCTTGCCCCACTGTATGGGCTATTCTGGCTCAGACAAGGCTACTTATTAAGCATTAAGGCATGATATCCTGGGAATTATATTGTGAAAAACTCCAGACTAAGGGCTGTTCTAATGCCCAGGGGCGAAACCAAGGTTGGGGAAACAGCACTTAGGAAGGTGTTTTTCTCAATCATTCCTGAGATCGAGGGCTTTATTGCTTTTATAAAACGGTTGCCAACATATTAAAAATAAATAAATAATTTAAAAAAAAGATCAATGACATGTTCTATTAAAGACATTATATTGAGTAAATTTGTTTTATTTCATCCATCCATCATACAAAATAGTCTGTGGCAAGAGCCAGTCGTTAGTTATAAGATTCTGAAGTTACTAGCAAAATGGGCAGCTCGTTCCTTCTATCCATTCTATTTTCAATGGTTGCTATGCTAAACAAATCCTTGGTATCAAGCTACGCAAGCTAGCTACTTCTCATCCGCTAGCTAGCTAACTGAAGCTAACACACAATCACATCAAGCAGCCGAAAAGACAACAAACTTTGGTTTGTTTACCTTTATTGCCATTTCTCTGGACATAACCATTGTAATGATCCTGATAAATTAATTTGCCTTGATCAGAGAAGCTGTCTGCCTCTTCACTCTCATATTTGCACTGTGGAGATCACAAAAGAAAACTGCAAAAAATGTCAACAAGTTGGTAAGGCAGAGAGCAAGATTTAGACAAACCCCAAATGTGGCAAACAAAATGCTAGTCTAGAAACTTTTTTCAAAGGGAGATTAAGTATATAAATTGACTGGCTGGGATGTGGGACATTGTTAAATCAAACAGAACAGGTATTGCCCAGAAAGTGTTGGGGCGGCAGGTAGTCTAGTGGTTAGAGTGTTGGACTAGCAGAATGCCCACAACAGTAGGTAGTAAATAAGTCTACTGTCCAACACTCTAACCACTAGGCTACCTGCCGACTAGACTAGCATTTGAAAGTTGCAAGATCAAATCCCAGAGCTGACAAGGAAAAAAAATCTGTCGTTCTGCCCCTGAACAAGGCAGTTAACCCACTGTTCCTAGGCTGCGGTTGAAAATAAGAATGTGTTCTTTTAACTGACTTGCCTAGTTAAATAAAGGAAGGAACGTTTAAAATTCAACCAATCAGCATTCTGGATTCAAACAACACGTTTTATAATGACTACTTCGGCCTGCAACATACAATAACCCTGTTCCTGACTAGTAGCCTATCAGCTCCTTGCATGTTATAATGACAGTGTTGCTGCACTGACTCAGTGGCTGCCATGTACTGTACACTAGTTCACTCTAAACCATGCTGTAGGAGGTGTGTATGGGCGGAGTAGGTTAGCTCAGAGTGAGAGTAGCTATTATATGAGGGTTAAAACAGTCAAGGATAGGACAGGCATTAAGGCAGTACAGGGACAGTTAGCTACACACAACCACACGTCCAAACCTTCAGCAATAAGATGGGGAGCCCACCCACCCACAATGGCCACAGTATAATTATGTAATACCTACTGTTGTTGGCATTCTGACCTAAGTATTCTGCATTCACACATTACTAACACATTAGGGCTGCTGGGAACCACACAATAGACTCCACACACACACACACACAAAATATTGCCCAATTGAGTCAAATAATAAGCAGATGGACAATGGATAATCAAACAACTGTTTTTATAAAGCTACAGAGGAAATGGGAATATTGACAGTTTCAAATCACTCAATGTTGGGATGCATTACGCCAGCGACTAACTTACTGTACAGTCATTTTAGGATTGTTCATTAATTAAATAACATCTGAATGTAGTTTGAAGGAAAAGCGCTGGAGTAAGTTTAAGGGGTTTTAACTTCTCTCCTCTTTTGTGGCAGCACTAGAAAAAAATAACGTAATGTTTAGAGTAAATCCACGCAGGTGTGTAATACAAATGTAAATTACTTACCCAGAATAGGATGTTAAATCCAAATAATAAGTATCTTTACACAGCAGCTCACGTCGTCTCCTTTAAAAAGCTGGTGTTTTCGAATGTTAACGTTATTCATCCTGTAAACCGCGAGGCTATCTACAGTGACAATGTAGTTGTGAAAGATAAAAATCCAATTAAAGCTTGTCTTGGTTGATACGTTCTCGGTTTTCTCCCGTTCATAGCGTTTTGATAGTTTTTTTGCATTTCACCTTTCTTGTTAAAACAACAAACCTCGCTGTCATTTGCACTGAGGAAAGTCATCCTGCTAAATGTGAAGGAAGATGTCTTTTTTCCAAGACCTCTACTGGGACTATTCACTAATAACACTGCTGGTCTACGTTTACGTTTTCCTGCTGCAGTGCACGGACCAAACAGAACAACGGTGAGGGATGAACAGACCCTGTGAAAACAATTTAGGTATTTGAACAACATAAATACATACTTACCAAACTTCAGGTAAGAGGGACTGGCAATTCTTGTGTTTGTTATTTGACAGTTTAAAGTGTGACTTTTTTTTGTGTGACATGTAAACCTTGTACAACGACTGGATAAAATTAAGCAATACAGAATAAGACAACAATTGACAACAATTGGGGTGGGGGGGGGGCAGATTGTGCTGTGCTGTATCGATGTGCTGTGGCTGTAAATGTATCAGTGATAGTCTGGCCAACACCGAACTCTCAAAGTCCTCCTGACTTAAGTCTGAAATGGCCCTTTGATGTTGTCAGTACAATGCATCCACAATGGAGGGGTCTGTGATTTTACTGTGTCCCACACACACACAGCCTCCGAGCGAGCGCCTCACCGTTCCATTAACAATGGTTGGATTTTCAAATCCAAACAACACCAAGTCTTAACCAATGAGGGGGAGATAATTTTTTTTTTAGAGAACTAATCAAACCCGTTCCTCAATTTCTGAGCGAATATTGCTTTAACAAACGGCCTCCTTTCCAGACCAGTGTGTCACAGCTTTCCCTGTAATGTGAGTCACGTGTGTTGTGTCAGCCAGGCTATATCCGTGATTCTTGACCTGTCCATAACTGCTGAAAGCATTGCAAATAATGCCCTCTCTCCCAGTTTGACTCAAGGTCTGAGTACGTTAATCGCTAAGCCCAAGAAAGACTTTCTTCTCCTCCATAATTGGCGTCCAATCTGTCTGCTCAATAACAACTACAAAATAGTGTCCTCTATATTTTCAAAAAATAATGAAGGCAGTATTGGACTCAATTATAGAAGAGACCCAATCTGGCTTCATGATGAATAGACATATATCTAATCATATCTGACTGGTGTTAGACCTTATTGACTATTCTGCTTTCTAAAGCAGAAGGTCTCTCCAGACTTACTTATGTAGCCCAGTCCCCTACATACAGCCCAGTCCCCTACATACAGCCCAGTCCCCTACATACAGCCCAGTCCCTACATACAGCCCAGTCCCCTACATACAGCCCAGTCCCTACATACAGCCCAGTCCCCTACATACAGCCCAGTCCCTACATACAGCCCAGTCCCCTACATACAGCCCAGTCCCTACATACAGCCCAGTCCCCTACATACAGCCCAGTCCCTACATACAGCCCAGTCCCCTACATGCAGCCCAGTTCCTTCATACAGCCCAGTCCCCTACATACAGCCCAGTCCCTACATACAGCCCAGTCCCCTACATACAGCCCAGTCCCTACATACAGCCCAGTCCCCTACATACAGCCCAGTCCCTACATACAGCCCAGTCCCCTACATACAGCCCAGTCCCTACATACAGCCCAGTCCCCTACATACAGCCCAGTCCCTACATACAGCCCAGTCCCCTACATATAGCCCAGTTCCTTCATACAGCCCAGTCCCCTACATACAGCCCAGTCCCTACATACAGCCCAGTCCCTACATACAGCCCAGCCCCTACATACAGCCCAGTCCCTACATACAGCCCAATCCCCTACATGCAGCCCAGTCCCTACATACAGCCCAGTCCCTACATACAGCCCAGTCCCTACATACAGCCCAGTCCCTACATACAGCCCAGTCCCCTACATGCAGCCCAGTCCCCTACATGCAGCCCAGTCCCCTACATACAGCCCAGCCCCTACATACAGCCCAGTCCCCTACATACAGCCCAGTCCCCTACATACAGCCCAGTCCCTACATACAGCCCAGTCCCCTACATACAGCCCAGTCCCTACATACAGCCCAGTCCCCTACATACAGCCCAGTCCCTACTTACAGCCCAGTCCCCTACATACAGCCCAGTCCCTACATACAGCCCAGTCCCCTACATGCAGCCCAGTTCCTTCATACAGCCCAGTCCCCTACATACAGCCCAGTCCCTACATACAGCCCAGTCCCCTACATACAGCCCAGTCCCTACATACAGCCCAGTCCCCTACATACAGCCCAGTCCCTACATACAGCCCAGTCCCCTACATACAGCCCAGTCCCTACATACAGCCCAGTCCCCTACATACAGCCCAGTCCCTACATACAGCCCAGTCCCCTACATGCAGCCCAGTTCCTTCATACAGCCCAGTCCCCTACATACAGCCCAGTCCCTACATACAGCCCAGTCCCCTACATACAGCCCAGTCCCTACATACAGCCCAGTCCCCTACATACAGCCCAGTCCCTACATACAGCCCAGTCCCCTACATACAGCCCAGTCCCTACATACAGCCCAGTCCCCTACATACAGCCCAGTCCCTACATACAGCCCAGTCCCCTACATGCAGCCCAGTTCCTTCATACAGCCCAGTCCCCTACATACAGCCCAGTCCCTACATACAGCCCAGTCCCCTACATACAGCCCAGTCCCTACATACAGCCCAGTCCCCTACATACAGCCCAGTCCCTACATACAGCCCAGTCCCCTACATACAGCCCAGTCCCTACATACAGCCCAGTCCCTACATACAGCCCAGTCCCCTACACACAGCCCAGTCCCTACATACAGCCCAGTCCCCTACATGCAGCCCAGTTCCTTCATACAGCCCAGTCCCCTACATACAGCCCAGTCCCTACATACAGCCCAGTCCCTACATACAGCCCAGCCCCTACATACAGCCCAGTCCCTACATACAGCCCAGTCCCCTACATGCAGCCCAGTCCCTACATACAGCCCAGTCCCTACATACAGCCCAGTCCCTATATACAGCCCAGTCCCCTACATACAGCCCAGTCCCCTACATACAGCCCAGTCCCTACATGCAGCCCAGTCCCCTATATACAGCCCAGTCCCCTACATGCAGCCCAGTCCCCTACATACAGCCCAGTCCCCTACATACAGCCCAGTCCCTACATACAGCCCAGTCCCCTATATAAAGCACAGTCCCCTACATACAGCCCAGTCCCCTACATACAGCCCAGTCCCTACATACAGCCCAGTCCCCTACATACAGCCCAGTCCCTACATACAGCCCAGCCCCTACATACAGCCCAGTCCCTACATACAGCCCAGTCCCCTACATGCAGCCCAGTCCCCTACATGCAGCCCAGTCCCCTACATACAGCCCAGCCCCTACATACAGCCCAGTCCCCTACATACAGCCCAGTCCCCTACATACAGCCCAGTCCCTACATACAGCCCAGTCCCCTACATACAGCCCAGTCCCTACATACAGCCCAGTCCCCTACATACAGCCCAGTCCCTACATACAGCCCAGTCCCCTACATACAGCCCAGTCCCTACATACAGCCCAGTCCCCTACATGCAGCCCAGTTCCTTCATACAGCCCAGTCCCCTACATACAGCCCAGTCCCTACATACAGCCCAGTCCCCTACATACAGCCCAGTCCCTACATACAGCCCAGTCCCCTACATACAGCCCAGTCCCTACATACAGCCCAGTCCCCTACATACAGCCCAGTCCCTACATACAGCCCAGTCCCCTACATACAGCCCAGTCCCTACATACAGCCCAGTCCCCTACATGCAGCCCAGTTCCTTCATACAGCCCAGTCCCCTACATACAGCCCAGTCCCTACATACAGCCCAGTCCCTACATACAGCCCAGCCCCTACATACAGCCCAGTCCCTACATACAGCCCAGTCCCCTACATGCAGCCCAGTCCCTACATACAGCCCAGTCCCTACATACAGCCCTGGCCCTATATACAGCCCAGTCCCCTACATACAGCCCAGTCCCCTACATACAGCCCAGTCCCTACATGCAGCCCAGTCCCCTATATACAGCCCAGTCCCCTACATGCAGCCCAGTCCCCTACATACAGCCCAGTCCCCTACATACAGCCCAGTCCCTACATACAGCCCAGTCCCCTATATAAAGCACAGTCCCCTACATACAGCCCAGTCCCCTACATACAGCCCAGTCCCTACATACAGCCCAGTCCCCTACATACAGCCCAGTCCCTACATACAGCCCAGCCCCTACATACAGCCCAGTCCCTACGTACAGCCCAGTCCCCTACATGCAGCCCAGTCCCCTACATGCAGCCCAGTCCCCTACATACAGCCCAGCCCCTACATACAGCCCAGTCCCCTACATACAGCCCAGTCCCCTACATACAGCCCAGTCCCTACATACAGCCCAGTCCCCTACATGCAGCCCAGTCCCCTACATACAGCCCAGTCCCCTACATACAGCCCAGTCCCTACATACAGCCCAGTCCCCTATATACAGCCCAGTCCCCTACATACAGCCCAGTCCCCTACATACAGCCCAGTCCCCTACATGCAGCCCAGTCCCCTACATACAGCCCAGTCCCCTACATACAGCCCAGTCCCCTACATGCAGCCCAGTCCCCTACATACAGCCCAGTCCCCTACATACAGCCCAGTCCCTACATACAGCCCAGTCCCCTATATACAGCCCAGTCCCCTACATACAGCCCAGTCCCCTATATACAGCCCAGTCCCCTACATACAGCCCAGTCCCCTACATACAGCCCAGTCCCCTACATACAGCCCAGTCCCCTACATACAGCCCAGTCCCCTACATAAAGCCCAGTCCCTACATGCAGCCCAGTCCCCTACATACAGCCCAGTCCCTACATGCAGCCCAGTCCCCTACATACAGCCCAGTCCCTACATGCAGCCCAGTCCCTACATACAGCCCAGTCCCCTACATACAGCCCAGTCCCTACATGCAGCCCAGTCCCCTACATACAGTCCGCCCAGTCCCCTACATACAGCCCAGTCCCCTACATACAGCCCAGTCCCCTACATACAGCCCAGTCCCTACATACAGCCCAGTCCCCTACATACAGCCCAGTCCCCTACATACAGCCCAGTCCCCTACATACAGCCCAGTCCCCTACATACAGCCCAGTCCCCACATACAGCCCAGTCCCCTACATACAGCCCAGTCTCTACATGCAGCCCAGTCCCCTACATACAGCCCAGTCCCTACATGCAGCCCAGTCCCCTACATACAGCCCAGTCCCCTACATACAGCCCAGTCCCTACATGCAGCCCAGTCCCCTACATACAGCCCAGTCCCTACATGCAGCCCAGTCCCCTACATACAGCCCAGTCCCCTACATACAGCCCAGTCCCTACATGCAGCCCAGTCCCCTACATACAGCCCAGTCCCTACATACAGCCCAGTCCCTACATGCAGCCCAGTCCCTACATACAGCCCAGTCCCCTACATACAGCCCAGTCCCTACATGCAGCCCAGTCCCCTACATACAGCCCGCCCAGTCCCCTACATACAGCCCAGTCCCCTACATACAACCCAGTCCCCTACATACAGCCCAGTCCCTACATACAGCCCAGTCCCCTACATACAGCCCAGTCCCTACATGCAGCCCAGTCCCCTACATACAGCCCGGGTCCTACATGCAGCCCAGTCCCCTACATACAGCCCAGTCCCTACATGCAGCCCAGTCCCCTACATACAGCCCAGTCCCTACATACAGCCCAGTCCCCTACATACAGCCCAGTCCCTACATGCAGCCCAGTCCCCTACATACAGCCCAGTCCCTACATGCAGCCCAGTCCCCTACATACAGCCCAGTCCCTACATGCAGCCCAGTCCCCTACATACAGCCCAGTCCCTACATACAGCCCAGTCCCCTACATACAGCCCAGTCCCTACATACAGCCCAGTCCCCTACATACAGCCCAGTCCCTACATACAGCCCAGTCCCCTACATACAGCCCAGTCCCTACATACAGCCCAGTCACCTACATACAGCCCAGTCCCCTACATACAGCCCAGTCCCCTACATACAGCCCAGTCCCATACATACAGCCCAGTCCCTACATACAGCCCAGTCCCCTACATACAGCCCAGTCCCTACATGCAGCCCAGTCCCCTACATACAGCCCAGTCCCTACATGCAGCCCAGTCCCCTACATACAGCCCAGTCCCCTACATGCAGCCCAGTCCCCTACATACAGCCCAGTCCCCTACATACAGCCCAGTCCCTACATACAGCCCAGTCCCCTACATACAGCCCAGTCCCTACATGCAGCCCAGTCCCCTACATACAGCCCAGTCCCTACATGCAGCCCAGTCCCCTACATACAGCCCAGTCCCTACATGCAGCCCAGTCCCCTACATACAGCCCAGTCCTCTACATACAGCCCAGTCCCTACATGCAGCCCAGTCCCCTACATACAGCCCAGTCCCTACATACAGCCCAGTCCCTACATGCAGCCCAGTCCCTACATACAGCCCAGTCCCCTACATACAGGCAGTCCCTACATTCAGCCCAGTCCCCTACATAAAGCCCGCCCAGTCCCCTACATACAGCCCAGTCCCCTAAATACAGCCCAGTCCCTACATACAGCCCAGTCCCCTACATACAGCCCAGTCCCCTACATACAGCCCAGTCCCCTACATACAGCCCAGTCCCCTACATACAGCCCAGTCCCCACATACAGCCCAGTCCCCTACATACAGCCCAGTCCCTACATGCAGCCCAGTCCCCTACATACAGCCCAGTCCCTACATGCAGCCCAGTCCCCTACATACAGCCCAGTCCCCTACATGCAGCCCAATCCCCTACATACAGCCCAGTCCCCTACATACAGCCCAGTCCCCACATACAGCCCAGTCCCCTACATACAGCCCAGTCTCTACATGCAGCCCAGTCCCAAACATACAGCCCAGTCCCCTACATACAGCCCAGTCTCTACATGCAGCCCAGTCCCCTACATACAGCCCAGTCCCTACATGCAGCCCAGTCCCCTACATACAGCCCAGTCCCCTACATACAGCCCAGTCCCTACATGCAGCCCAGTCCCCTACATACAGCCCAGTCCCTACATGCAGCCCAGTCCCCTACATACAGCCCAGTCCCCTACATACAGCCCAGTCCCTACATGCAGCCCAGTCCCCTACATACAGCCCAGTCCCTACATACAGCCCAGTCCCTACATGCAGCCCAGTCCCTACATACAGCCCAGTCCCCTACATACAGCCCAGTCCCTACATGCAGCCCAGTCCCCTACATACAGCCCGCCCAGTCCCCTACATACAGCCCAGTCCCCTACATACAACCCAGTCCCCTACATACAGCCCAGTCCCTACATACAGCCCAGTCCCCTACATACAGCCCAGTCCCTACATGCAGCCCAGTCCCCTACATACAGCCCGGGTCCTACATGCAGCCCAGTCCCCTACATACAGCCCAGTCCCTACATGCAGCCCAGTCCCCTACATACAGCCCAGTCCCTACATACAGCCCAGTCCCCTACATACAAACCAGTCCCTACATGCAGCCCAGTCCCCTACATACAGCCCAGTCCCTACATGCAGCCCAGTCCCCTACATACAGCCCAGTCCCTACATGCAGCCCAGTCCCCCTACATACAGCCCAGTCCCTACATACAGCCCAGTCCCCTACATACAGCCCAGTCCCTACATACAGCCCAGTCCCCTACATACAGCCCAGTCCCTACATACAGCCCAGTCCCCTACACACAGCCCAGTCCCTACATACAGCCCAGTCACCTACATACAGCCCAGTCCCCTACATACAGCCCAGTCCCCTACATACAGCCCAGTCCCATACATACAGCCCAGTCCCTACATACAGCCCAGTCCCCTACATACAGCCCAGTCCCTACATGCAGCCCAGTCCCCTACATACAGCCCAGTCCCTACATGCAGCCCAGTCCCCTACATACAGCCCAGTCCCCTACATGCAGCCCAGTCCCCTACATACAGCCCAGTCCCCTACATACAGCCCAGTCCCTACATACAGCCCAGTCCCCTACATACAGCCCAGTCCCTACATGCAGCCCAGTCCCCTACATACAGCCCAGTCCCTACATGCAGCCCAGTCCCCTACATACAGCCCAGTCCCTACAAGCAGCCCAGTCCCCTACATACAGCCCAGTCCTCTACATACAGCCCAGTCCCTACATGCAGCCCAGTCCCCTACATACAGCCCAGTCCCTACATACAGCCCAGTCCCTACATGCAGCCCAGTCCCTACATACAGCCCAGTCCCCTACATACAGGCAGTCCCTACATGCAGCCCAGTCCTCTACATAAAGCCCGCCCAGTCCCCTACATACAGCCCAGTCCCCTACATACAGCCCAGTCCCTACATACAGCCCAGTCCCCTACATACAGCCCAGTCCCCTACATACAGCCCAGTCCCCTACATACAGCCCAGTCCCCTACATACAGCCCAGTCCCCACATACAGCCCAGTCCCCTACATACAGCCCAGTCCCTACATGCAGCCCAGTCCCCTACATACAGCCCAGTCCCTACATGCAGCCCAGTCCCCTACATACAGCCCAGTCCCCTACATGCAGCCCAATCCCCTACATACAGCCCAGTCCCCTACATACAGCCCAGTCCCCACATACAGCCCAGTCCCCTACATACAGCCCAGTCTCTACATGCAGCCCAGTCCCAAACATACAGCCCAGTCCCTACATGCAGCCCAGTCCCCTACATACAGCCCAGTCCCTACATGCAGCCCAGTCCCTACATGCAGCCCAGTCCCCTACATACAGCCCAGTCCCTACATGCAGCCCAGTCCCTACATACAGCCCAGTCCCCTACATACAGCCCAGTCCCTACATGCAGCCCAGTCCCCTACATACAGCCCGCCCAGTCCCCTACATACAGCCCAGTCCCCTACATACAGCCCAGTCCCCTACATACAGCCCAGTCCCTACATACAGCCCAGTCCCCTACATACAGCCCAGTCCCCTACATACAGCCCAGTCCCCTACATACAGCCCAGTCCCTACATGCAGCCCAGTCCCCTACATACAGCCCAGTTCCTACATGCAGCCCAGTCCCCTACATACAGCCCAGTCCCCTACATGCAGCCCAGTCCACTACATACAGCCCAGTCCCCTACATACAGCCCAGTCCCTACATACAGCCCAGTCCCCTACATACAGCCCAGTCCCTACATGCAGCCCAGTCCCCTACATACAGGTCCTACATGCAGCCCAGTCCCCTACATGCAGCCCAGTCCCTACATGCAGCCCAGTCCCCTACATACAGCCCAGTCCCCTACATGCAGCCCAGTCCCTACATGCAGCCCAGTCCCCTACATACAGCCCAGTCCCTACATGCAGCCCAGTCCCTACATACAGCCCAGTTCCCTACATACAGCCCAGTCCCTACATTTAGCCCAGTCCACTACATACAGCCCCCCCAGTCCCCTACATACAGCCCAGTCCCCTACATACAGCCCTATCCCCTACATACAGCCCAGTCCCCTACATACAGCCCAGTCCCCTACATACAGCCCAGTCCCCTACATACAGCCCAGTCCCTACATACAGCCCAGTCCCCTACATACAGCCCAGTCTCTACATGCAGCCCAGTCCCCTACATACAGCCCGCCCAGTCCCCTACATACAGCCCAGTCCCCTACATACAGCCCAGTCCCCTACATACAGCCCAGTCCCCTACATACAGCCCAGTCCCCTACATACAGCCCAGTCCCCTTGATACAGCCCAGTCCCCTACATACAGCCCAGTCCTTACATACAGCCCAGTCCCCTACATACAGCCCAGTCCCTACATGCAGCCCAGTCCCCTACATACAGCCCAGTCCCTACATGCAGCCCAGTCCCCTACATACAGCCCAGTCCACTACATGCAGCCCAGTCCCCTACATACAGCCCAGTCCCCTACATACAGCCCAGTCCCCTACATACAGCCCAGTCCCTACATACAGCCCAGTCCCCTACATACAGCCCAGTCCCTACATGCAGCCCAGTCCCCTACATACAGCCCAGTCCCTACATGTAGCCCAGTCCCCTACATACAGCCCAGTCCCTACATGTAGCCCAGTCCCCTACATACAGCCCAGTCCCCTACATACAGCCCAGTCCCTACATACAGCCCAGTCCCCTACATACAGCCCAGTCCCTACATGCAGCCCAGTCCCCTACATACAGCCCAGTCCCTACATGCAGCCCAGTACCCCTAAATACAGCCCAGTCCCCTACATGCATCCCAGTCCCCTACATACAGCCCAGTCCCCTACATACAGCCCAGTCCCTACATACAGCCCAGTCCCCTACATACAGCCCAGTCCCTACATGCAGCCCAGTCCCCTACATACAGCCCAGTCCCTACATGCAGCCCAGTCCCCTACATACAGCCCAGTCCCTACATGCAGCCCAGTCCCCTACATATAGCCCAGTCCCCTACATACAGCCCAGTCCCTACATGCAGCCCAGTCCCCTACATGCAGCCCAGTCCCCTACATGCAGCCCAGTCCCCTACATACAGCCCAGTCCCCTACATGCAGCCCAGTCCACTACATACAGCCCAGTCCCCTACATACAGCCCAGTCCCTACATACAGCCCAGTCCCTACATGCAGCCCAGTCCCTACATACAGCCCAGTCCCCTACATACAGCCCAGTCCCTACATGCAGCCCAGTCCCCTACATACAGCCCGCCCAGTCCCCTACATACAGCCCAGTCCCCTACATACAGCCCAGTCCCTACATACAGCCCAGTCCCCTACATACAGCCCAGTCCCCTACATACAGCCCAGTCCCCTACATACAGCCCAGTCCCCACATACAGCCCAGTCCCCTACATACAGCCCAGTCCCTACATGCAGCCCAGTCCCCTACATACAGCCCAGTCCCCTACATACAGCCCAGTCCATACATGCAGCCCAGTCCCCTACATACAACCCAGTCCCCTACATACAGCCCAGTCCCTACATACAGCCCAGTCCCCTACATACAGCCCAGTCCCCTACATACAGCCCAGTCCCCTACATACAGCCCAGTCCCCTACATACAGCCCAGTCCCTACATGCAGCCCTGTCCCTACATACAGCCCAGTCCCCTACATACAGCCCAGTCCCTACATGTAGCCCAGTCCCCTACATACAGCCCAGTCCCCTACATACAGCCCAGTCCCCTACATACAGCCCAGTCCCCACATACAGCCCAGTCCCCTACATACAGCCCAGTCCCTACATGCAGCCCAGTCCCCTACATACAGCCCAGTCCCTACATGCAGCCCAGTCCCTACATACAGCCCAGTTCCCTACATACAGCCCAGTCCCTACATGCAGCCCAGTCCCCTACATACAGCCCGCCCAGTCCCCTACATACAGCCCAGTCCCCTACATACAGCCCAGTCCCCTACATACAGCCCAGTCCCTACATACAGCCCAGTCCCCTACATACAGCCCAGTCCCCTACATACAGCCCAGTCCCCTACATACAGCCCAGTCCCCTACATACAGCCCAGTCCCTACATACAGCCCAGTCCCCTACATACAGCCCAGTCCCTACATGCAGCCCAGTCCCCTACATACTGCCCAGTCCCCTGCATACAGCCCAGTCCCCTACATACAGCCCAGTCCCCTACATACAGCCCAGTCCCCTACATGCAGCCCAGTCCCCTACATACAGCCCAGTCCCTACATGCAGCCCAGTCCCTACATGCAGCCTAGTCCCTACATACAGCCCAGTCCCCTACATACAGCCCAGTCCCCTACATACAGCCCAGTCCCTACATACAGCCCAGTCCCCTACATACAGCCCAGTCCCCTACATACAGCCCAGTCCCTACATGCAGCCCAGTCCCTACACACAGCCCAGTCCCTACACACAGCCCAGTCCCCTACATACAGCCCAGTCCCCTACATACAGCCCAGTCCCCTACATACAGCCCAGTCCCTACATACAGCCCAGTCCCTACATCTTGACAACAACATAGGTAAAGCGGTTGACCAGATGCTTTTCAGCTTCATCAGGAAGAATCGTACACATTATAATTATAATTAGGAAATCTGTTGTTATGAACACACATGAATATGGTGGTCTACATATTTTAGATGTTCCTACTCTTAATAATACTTTTTAAGATAAATTGGGCTAAACATTTCTTAAAGAATCCAACTTCAATTTGACATTTCATCCCTCATTATATCTTCTCCCGTTTTGGTGGCTTCAATTTTATGTTACTTTGTAACTATAACATTGATAAGATTCCTGCAAAACGATCTGCTTTTCACAGACAAGCATTCGTAGCGTGGTCGCTAATATGTAAACATAATATTTTCCCGTATAGATATTTCATTTGGAAAAATAAGGATATTTTGTATAGAAAGTCTTCATTAACTTTTTAATGTAGATCAATTGTTACTCAGTGATGAGTAATTTGTATTTCGTTACAATATCCCTGTAACACCTGAGTTGGCCTGTTGTCTTTGATGCTATTCCATCTGGAACTCTCATGTTATTTAGAGGTTTAACCAGACCTCACCTTGCTGACCTGCCCTCCTAGAGAGTTCTCCATAGTCTCTGATGCTATTCCATCTGGAACTCTCATGTTATTTAGAGGTGTAACCAAACCTCACCTTCTTGACCTACCTTCGCTTAATCCAGTTGACTCTCCAATAGAGATAGTGTTTCTCCCTTGTTCCCTCAGAACAACAGAGACCTGCTTTATTTCAAAGGGATATTGTATCTATTCCTTACGTCACAATTTACTGGAACATATTTGTCAATAATACCTGTTGGGAATAAAAGTCGAATTATCACCAGACAAATACCTGCTTGTTTAACAAGGTCAGAGAGGTCTCTCTTTCAGAATGATCCATGAGTATGACCCTGTGAATTATTACCTGAAGAAACTCAAAAAATACATCAACATTAACTGTACATTTTATGTTGAGCATCCAGAAACAGATTTGCATTTATTTTGACATTGTCTACATGTAAAGAAACTATGGAAAGATATTCATAGTTTTATAATTGTTAATATTCTTGATTACTGTTTTATTTATTTTTTTTATTTTTTTTATGGGAGAATGTGCTGCCCGGTTTCCTTAACCATAATAAGGATAAAGAAAAACAATTTTTACCTCCAAACTAATTGCGCTAATGGCAAAATGTAATATTCATAAATGTAAATTCACTAATAAATAACCACTCTTCCGTGTTTTCTAGAAGGAAATCCGAGCAGTACATTATTAAGAACATTCAACATTCTTCTAATCAGAAAGCTGTTAAAACAATCAATATGTGTGCATCCTCTAATGTCTCTGTATAATGTGTAATTTGTTGTAACCATTTCTAGCATATTTTACCATTGTCTGTTTGTATACTTCTTGTAAGTACACTGTTTTTTTTTTCAATAAAAAAAAAGCAGTTTTAACTAAAAAAGAAAGAAAGAAAGACCTGTCCATATCTGACCTGTGTTGTACTGCCACCTAGTGGTATGTTAGATTACTACAGGTGAAGATACAGCTCATTAAAACTCCCCTCTATTAGTTCCTACAGGTGGCAGTCTATGCATGGCCGTAAATCACCAATAATTCTCCTCCTTCATTTACATGTGTACAGCTGCCACAATATGTAGGCTACTTCAGCGGACGTGCTACCAGTCACAGACCTGCTGTTTTCAACTCTCTAGAGACAGCAGGAGCGGTAGAGATACTCTGAATGATCGGCTATGAAAAGCCAACTGACTTTTACTGCTGAGGTGCTGGCTTGTTGCACCCTCAAAAATCACTGTGATTATTATTATTTGACCCTGCTGGTCATCTATGAACATTTGAACATCTTGGCCATGTTCTGTTATAATCTCCACCCGGCACAGCCAGCAGAGGACTGGCCACCCCACATAGCCTGGTTCCTCTCTAGGTTTCTTCCTAGGTTTTGGCCTTTCTAGGGAGTTTTTCCTGGCCACCGTGCTTCTACACCTGCATTGCTTGCTGTTTGGGGTTTTAGGCTGGGTTTCTGTACAGCACTTTGAGATATCAGCTGATGTAAGAAGGGCTATATAAATACATTTGATTTGATTTGATTTGTCTATGTTCTCAGGACAAAATGAATTATCAAAATAGATTCATGTGAATGAAGCTAGTAGATGTTTAACTCCAGAATCAATATAAGTTGGTTCTCATGTTGTGAGATGGAGAAGTGCGTCCCAAAATGACACTCCCTATTCCCTATATAGTGCACTACTTTTGATCAGATACCTATGGGTCTTGGTTCAAAAAGTAGTGCACTATTTAGGGAATAGGGAGAGCCAATTTAAGATGAAAGACAGAGTATCGTTTACAGACCCCAGTCAGATGGCTGAAGGGGCTCAGAAAGCCCACAGGTCAGCCTGACAGACTTGTGTTTTCTTGTTAGCTGCTATCTGTATTGATTTTCTCTTGGTGGCTGCTGGTTTGCTGAATTAAATGATTCTGAGTTAGTATGTCGTCGTAGTCCTTTCCCCCCTGTCATATACTATAAAAGACTATGAGCGTGGATAAGAACCAGTGTGTCATGTGTGATGACAATAAAACACCGTTGATTTAGGTATTCTATGATTAGCCTGTACAAAATGTACAACGTCTTCTTACCATTGTAATATCCCAGATTAGCCTCTACAACTTCTACAGTACCTAGGCCCTTCTTACTGTTGTAATATCCCAGATTGGCCTCTACAACTTCTACAGTACCTAGGCCCTTCTTACTGTTGTAATATGCCAGATTAGCCTCTACAACTTCTACAGTACCTAGGCCCTTCTTACTGTTGTAATATCCCAGATTGGCCTCTACAACTTCTACAGTAACTAGGCCCTTCTTACTGTTGTAATATCCCAGATTAGCCTCTACAACTTCTACAGTACCTAGGCCCTTCTTACTGTTGTAATATCCCAGATTAGCCTCTACAATTTATACAGTACCTAGGCCCTTCTTACTGTTGTAATATCCCAGATTAGCCTCTACAACTTCTACAGTACCTAGGCCCTTCTTACTGTTGTAATATCCCAGATTAGCCTCTACAACTTCTACAGTACCTAGGCCCTTCTTACTGTTGTAATATCCCAGATTAGCCTCTACAACTTCTACAGTACCTAGGCCCTTCTTACTGTTATAATATCCCAGATTAGCCTCTACAACTTCTACAGTACCTAGGCCCTTCTTACTGTTGTAATGTAACTGAAGTGTTTTGTGACCTTAAATGGAAAGAGACCACGTTGATATAATTAGTGTCATCACCTTTATTTTGTTTTGTGTTCAATTATTTAAATAGCGGGGTACATGAGACATATTGTTGATACACACATTTTGTTGTTAGTCACATTATCAATTACATTTTTTTCTTTATTTTTCAAACTCAAGAAATCTCCCCCTCAGGTTTTTTTTTTAATTTAACAGTTAAAAACAAATTCTTATTTACAATGACGGGCTAGTAACAGTGGGTTAACAGCCTTGTTCAAGGGGCAGAACGACAGATTTTTTTCCTTGTCAGCTCAGGGATTTGATCTAGCAACCTTTTCGGTTACTAGTCCAACGCTCTAACCACTAGGCTACCCTGCCCCCTCTACACTCTAAACCACTAGGCTACCCTGCCGCCCCAACACTCTAACCACTAGGCTACCCTGCCACCCTCTACACTCTAACCACTTGGCTACCCTGCCGCCCCAACACTCTAACCACTAGGCTACCCTGCCCCCTCTACACTCTAAACCACTAGGCTACCCTGCCGCCCCAACACTCTAACCACTAGGCTACCCTGCCACCCTCTACACTCTAACCACTTGGCTACCCTGCCGCCCCAACACTCTAACCACTAGGCTACCCTGCCGCCTCTACACTCTAACCACTTGGCTACCCTGCCGCCCCAACACTCTAACCACTAGGCTACCCTGCAGCCCCAACACTCTAACCACTAGGCTACCCTGCCGCCCCAACACTCTAACCACTAGGCTACCCTGCCACCCTCTACACTCTAACCACTAGGCTACCTTGCCGCCACCAACACTCTAACCACTAGGCTACCCTGCCGCCACCAACACTCTACCCACTAGGCTACCCTGCCGCCCCAACACTCTAACCACTAGGCTACCTGCCTCCTCTACACTCTAACCACTAGGCTACCCTGCCGCCCCAACACTTTAACCACTAGGCTACCCTGCCAGCCCTACACTCTAACCACTAGGCTACCCTGCCGCCTCTGCACTCTAACCACTAGGCTACCCTGCCGCCCCAACACTCTAACCACTAGGCTACCCTGCCGCCCCAACACTCTAACCACTAGGCTACCTGCCACCCTCTACACTCTAACCACTAGGCTACCCTGCCGCCCCTACACTCTAACCACTTGGCTACCCTGCCGCCCCAACACTCTAACCACTAGGCTACCCTGCCGCCTCTACACTCTAACCACTAGGCTACCCTGCCAGCCCAACACTCTACCCACTAGGCTACCCTGCCGCCCCAACACTCTAACCACTAGGCTACCCTGACCCCTCTACACTCTAACCACTAGGCTACCTGCCACCCTCTACACTCTAACCACTAGGCTACCTGCCACCCTCTACACTCTAACCACTAGGCTACCTGCCACCCTCTACACTCTAACCACTAGGCTACCTGCCACCCTCTACACTCTAACCACTAGGCTACCTGCCACCCTCTACACTCTAACCACTAGGCTACCCTGACCCCTCTACACTCTAACCACTAGGCTACCTGCCACCCTCTACACTCTAACCACTAGGCTACCTGCCACCCTCTACACTCTAACCACTAGGCTACCCCGCCGCCCCTACACTCTAACCGAGGGGGGGGGAGGGAGGGAGGGGGTTACTCGAGACTGATCCCCACAGTGGTAACATCTGAAATACCACCCTATCCCTATAGTGTGTTGTTGATATACAGATGATTTCTACCGTTCGGTAGCATTTGGACGTTTTCGTCTTCTCTCATTTCATCTTCTCTTATCGTGAATGTTCTGACAACTCGTTGTGAGACAAGGAAGAAAGAAAAGACACCCAGCGAAATGTGTTTACACATAGTGAATAGGATGCCATTTAAGACACAGGCGCGACAGTGAGAAGGTTATTCCTGCTTACCCAAGGTGCCAAGCCACCATAATACCAGCTGTCCCTGTCAGTCAGAGGTTCGTCAGGGTTGTATTCATTAGGGTACACTGTAGCAAAACGCTGTGCAAAGGAGAACAAATCCTTATTTTACGAGTTCAGGTAGTCCCTTCTTGTTTCACGCCCTTTTTTTTTCTTCTGTTTTGGGTGTCTAATGAATACAGCCCACATGTGACGCGTCAGTCATCTGCAGATGCAGCGGTCACATAGAGTCCTATGTGTTTAGGGGACAAGGATAGAACCACTCCTGTGTTTCCTGTGGTCCTGTTCTGTTTGTGATCCGCTACGGGGCCGGAGGGAGAGATGTGGAATGATGTCCGTGGCCTTGGTGACCCCCCCCCCCCCCCCCCCGCCCACACCCCCCAGCCTTGAAATACAATGCCTCCAGAGGGTTGAAGTTCAACAGTTATATTTACTGATCATTGTTTTTAACTGTATAACATATGAAAGCCTATTATAGTGTGTTCAGTGTGTGGCGGCGGTCTCTAACTGTTACTATGCAGATTATGGAGAAAGAGTGTGATTTCTGTGTGAATGACACCTGTTTCAGCCAATCAAAGTTAGTTCGATACTGTGTGTGCCAATAGGAATGTGGAATGAAAAAAATAAGTGCAAAATCAAGTGAAACTTGATCAAATACAAAACTAAACTAAAGCAAACTGTGCATTTAGAGTATTGTATGTGGAATACAGGGCCTTGCTTCAGCAAGAGTTTGGTCATTTAACAAAAACCTACTCCTATCGTCCGATCCCAACCTCGATCCCCAACCTCGATCCCCAACCTCGATCCCCAACCTCGACCCCGATCCCAACCTCGATCCCAACCTCGATCCCCAACCTCGACCCCGATCCCAACCTCGACCCCGATCCCAACCTCGACCCCAACCTCGATCCCCAACCTCGATCCCCAACCTCGATCCCCAACCTCGACCCCGATCCCAACCTCGATCCCAACCTCGATCCCCAACCTCGACCCCGATCCCAACCTCGACCCCGATCCCAACCTCGACCCCAACCTCGATCCCCAACCTCGACCCCGATCCCAACCTCGACCCCGATCCCAACCTCGATCCCAACCTCGATCCCCAACCTCGACCCCGATCCCAACCTCGACCCCGATCCCAACCTCGACCCCAACCTCGACCCCGACCTCAACCTCAACCTCGACCCCAACCTCGACCTCAACCTCGATCCCGACCCAATGTCTGTAACCTACTCTTAACCATCTCTCGTGGAATGACTCTTTTATTCATCTTTCCTATTGGCCACCTTGATCGTCATCGTCGTGGTACACACAGATGTTTGTCTCTACAACATTAGTGACAACAAACCCAACCCCTTTTCGTTTCCTACCTATCGCTCAGAATGCAGTATTTTCTACATGCTCTCATTGATGTCCCCAGCCATTGTTAGTTTGTTGTCGGTGCCCGGAGTAGTAGACACATCAGTATTAGAAACGGTAACATTGTGTCCCATTGGTTAACACAGAAAACCTCACATAAACTATCTCCATAAAAGGTCAACCCTCTTTTTGTCTCCGTCTCTCTTCTACCTGCCAATCTGTACATTCATTTGAAACAAAGCTGTACACAAAACAACATACAGTAACTGTATATACAGTATATAATGGGGATATTATTGCACTGCGAAAGGTAAAGAAGCCCCCCCCCCTGTTGATTTAAAAAAGGATATACTCTACCATAGTGTACATTTTGGGCCATTTGTGATTTTTTTTTTCAACACCACAACAACGTTCCTTGATTCTTTGCATAGTAAAGTTCTGGAATGGTGGAGAACCTCTACATCGTAATCCAGAGCCGTATTTATAAAATGTCAATGTAAATGTACATGGCTCTGACTCCACCCATTCTATTTCTACGTGCTCATTCAGAGTTGGAAGAGTAATAGTCAGTTTTTTTGTTGTTGTTTTGTTTTCCCAATCTAATAACTATCACGTCAACTTTCAAAGGGATTTGTTTGTTGAAAGCCTAGTCCAGAAAACTAATATTATATTACAAAACTCCTATACCTGCCTCCCTGTAGACACGACTACTACAGGACTAAAACGGACCTCTTCATACTCTGTATGCGTCCTAAATGGTGCTCTGTTTCCAAATGGCACCCTATTTCGTGCACCACTTTTGACCAGGGCCCCATAAGGCTCGGGTGTAAAGTAGTGCACCGTAGAGAATAGGGTGTCATTTTAAAATGGCACCCTCTTTCTCTCCCCCCAGTTTGACCTGTGTCAGACCTGCAAACATCACGTCAACCTATGGTTTAACTGCATTCTTTTCTATTCCAATGTATACCCAGCAACATTAAAACATTTGTATATATATATATATACAAAACAACTGCAAAGGGCCTATCTACGACACCCCAGTATCAGTGTCTTACGTGGGGGATGAAAAGTGTAACACTGTTTTGAAAACACTGCATCATTCCAGATATTGTCTTTGGTATTTTTCTTCTAGCCTGTATACCTTTTTTTGTTTGTTTTTTTTTTGGTACAAATTACAATAAACACCTTTTTTTTTTTTAAGAGTAAACATAAGTAAGCTACTGTAATAATTTCATTATTCAAGGAACTCTTGTCAAAGTCAAAAGCTTGTTTTACATTTCAGCAATTACAAGGTCCATATCACAAGTCTCTTTGGATTTTAGAATCCCTTTCATTTCCTTTTTGTGTGTGTAATAAGTGTATAACGTGTTTTTAAAGATGTAAGAATGAGAGGAAGAGGCAACAGTGAATTGTCCCTTCATTCGCCTCTCAGTAATCCCACTGTTGAGCTAGCTCTGAGCTTGACGGTCCTGGACTCTTCTATAGCCAGCCAGCCAAATCAGTGGGTTTTAGTTGACTTTAAAATCACCGGACAGGTTGCTTCTAGGTCCCAGCTGCATTGTAAGGGCATCGGGTTCTTTACTATGTGGTCAACATTATTGTCCTTTACTCCAAAGCAACAAACACACAAGGTCAGTTCCTTTCAAAGTCCTTTCCATATCTCCCCTGTGAGGCAAGCGCTGAGCTGGCCCTCCATCTTAGATGCTCCTATAGGTCACTGAAATTAAGAATTGTCCAAAACCCACCAGTCCCTTTTATCACTGTTTTTTTTTCCTTTCTCTTATTTCGCTTAATGGTCCTTTCTCCTGACCTTCTCTCCCCGGCTCCCCCTAGAGGTCGGTGCCAAAACTGCCCCTCTTCACCCTCAGGCTGCCGCCCCAGCCCCGGGGACAGGTGTTGTGGGTACGCTGCAGTCCTGGAGACCTCAGCCCAGAGTCCTCCGACTCCACCGAAGCATCCGAGTCAGTGAGGGACCTGGTGTTGTAGAGCCTTACTGGGGACCGGATTACCCCTGTAGGGGTGGGAGGAGGGCTGGCGAAAGGGGGAGACTGGCACCCCATGGCCCTGGACTGGTAGGGGCTGAAGGGGGGTTTGGAGCTGCTGCTACTGTGGTCGTAGCCCTGGTGGTGCTGGTGGGTGGTGTTGTCACCTAGTGGGGAGATTGGGAGGTTGTGGCCGCTCAGAGCACCTGGGGACGGGCTGTTTTTACGTTTGGCCGCGTTGATGATGTTCTTGGCTAACAGGCGATGGTTTGCGTTGGAGTTGTTGGGGCTGACAATGGGAGACTGGCATCTGGAACCCCAGGGAGGGGACAGGGGTGAGGGGGAGAGAGGAGAGGTGATGGTGCCTTGGTGAGAGGGTCTGGAAGAGGAAGAGTTGGAGATGGTGGTGGAGAAAGGCTTGGTTGTCTGGTTGATGTTAGGGGATTGACAGCGGGACCCCCAGGGAGATACAGGCGATATAGGTGAGGTGGTAGTGGATGGTTTAGGCCTGGATAAAGAGGCTGTAGAGAAGGGTTTGGTGGTCTGGTTGACCACCGCGGGGGACTGGCACCTCGTCTCCCAGGGTGGGGAGACAGGGGAGGTGGGTGTGGTGGTGCCCTGGTGCTGGGGCCTGGAAGAGGAGGAGGAGGTGATGCTAGTCTGGGGGGTAGGGGACCGGACCCCACTGGGAGTGGGGGGTCCCTCTGGGCTGCTGAACCGACGGGTGAACTGGGGTGTCCTGGTGGGAGTGGGGGTGGTGTGGGTCGGGGTTGGAGGCGACTCCTTCCTCGTCTGTGGAGAGAGAGTCAAGAGTATAAAGACGTGAATGTACAGAGACATGAATGTGAGACACCATGATGATGCTAAACAAGGTTAGAGAGACATGAATGTGAGACACCATGATGATGCTAAACTAGGTTAGAGAGACATGAATATGAGAAACCATGATGATGCTAAACAAGGGTAGAGAGATGAATGTAAGATAAACTAAAGGCCTTCTATGCTCGCTTCGAGGTAAGCAACACTGAAGCATCTATGAGAGCACCAGCTGTTACGGATGACTGTGTGATCATGCTCTCCGTAGCCGATGTGAGTAAGAGCTTTAAATAAGTCAACATTCACAAGGCCGCAGGGCCAGATGGACTACCAGGACGTGTACTCCGAGCATGCTGGCAAGTGTCTTCACTGACATTTTCATCTTCTCTTTGACAGAGTCGGTAATAGCAACATGTTTCAAGCAGACCACCATAGTCCCTGTGTCCAAGAATGCTTTTAAAGGCTGATCATGGCTCACATCAACACCATCATCCCAGACACACTGGACCCACTCCGATTTGCATACCACCCCAACAGATCCACAGATCTCTCCACACTGCCCTTTCCCACTTGGAACGGAAGGAACCCCTATGTGAGAATGCTGTTCATTGACTACAGCTCAGTGTTCAACACCATAGTGCCCTCAAAGCTAAGCTAAGGTCCCAGGGACTGAACACCTCCCTCTGCAACTCGATCCTGGACTTCCTGACGGGCCGGCCCCCAAGTGGTGAGGGCAGGCAACAACACATCCACCACACTGACCCTCACCACAGGGGTCCCTCAGGGGTGCGTGCTTTGTCCCCTCCTGTACTCCATGTTCACCCACGACTGTGCATGACTCCAACACCATCATTAAGTTTGCCGACAACACGATGGCAATGTTCCCTGAACATATTTTTTCGGCACTGAGAAAATGTCAGGTCTTGCTGAGTGCAAACTTCAACGTTGTGAAAAGTCTGTGCAACTCCTGGTGTGCTTTTATTGTAAACACTGAGGTTGTACCCACTTTAAGTTACAGTTATAACAATGGCTACTGTAGCTATTTGGTCCTAATGTAGGCCTATTAGAATGGTCTACCATCAAAAACAAAAAGGTGAAAATGCATCCCATAATATTCTAACATGTAAAATAGCTGTTCTATCATTCAGCCTGTATTAGCAGCCAATGTGTGGTGTTCAATGTAAGCCTACATTCAGTGTTTTTTTTGTTGTTGTTGAGTTTTTGAAAAAATATGCCTGGCTTGAAATGAACCTGTTGATCCACTTGTCCTTCAGACAAGGATGTGACTGAAAATGTGTTGTTAGATGCAAGAAACCACTATACAAAATAAAGTTAATTATTATTCCCATACCATTATTAGAGAGAAAATAAATGATGCCTCTGCCTAATGGCTACTTAGCTCATTCTGTCTCAAAAAATACAACACGGCCCTATTAGGACAGAAGAAATGCTCTTTACCTGAGTTTCTTTTCAAAGATGTCTAGAAATGTACATGTTTTGTGTTCTTGTTGGAGGCGACCACTCCTCCACTGCTGACTACAAACTATCTATAACTGAGCTAATAAGTCACTAAGGATATTAACTAACTGTTCACATGTGGCTACATGCAGCTCTCACTTTGATGAGTGCATCTACTCACAACAAATGTATCTACTCACAATCGCTCATGCTGTAAACACAGTCCAGTTCTAAGGAATGGCACAAATCCATATATGGCAATGGTCTATTTGCATATGGGGATACTGCAGCTCTGATTGGTTATGCCGCACAGGTCTGTAGAGTACGGGCTGAGTCATCCCTGAGTCAATGCAATATAATCCTACTGGGGTGCAAAAAATATATATATTGTATACTAAGTCTTGCTTAGTTCATTTTGTTTCAGTATGTTGCATTGAAAGTGGCAATTCACCCAGTAGAGGAAAACATTGATAGTGTTAACGAATGCGGTAAACTGGAAAGTTTATTTTGCACAATGGTGGTAAACGATGATGAGACCAGCCAATAGGGAGGAGGTCAGAGACCTGGCAGTGTTGTGGCAGGACAACAACCTCTCCCTCAATGTCAATAAGACAAAAGAGCTGATGGTGGACTACAGTAATCAGGGGGGGGGGGAGCGTGCTCCCATTCACATCCACGTGACTGCAGTGGAGCGGGTCGAGAGCTTCAAGTTCCTCTGTGTCCACATCACTAAGGATCTATCAACGTCCAAACACACCAACACAGTTGTGAAGAGGGCACGACAACGCCTCTTCCCCCTCAGGAGTCTGAAAAGATTTGGCATGGGCCCTCAGATTCTCCCCAAAAAATCAACAGCTGCACCATTGAGAACATCTAGTCTGGCTGCATCACCGCTTGGTATGGCAACTGCTTGGTATGGCAACTGCTTGGCATGCGACCGCAAGGCACAACAGAGGGTAGCGCGTACGGCCCAGTACATCACTGGGGCTGAGTTCCCTGCCATCCAGGACCTCTATACCAGGCGGTGTCAGAGGAAGGTCCAAAAAACTGTAAAAGACTCCAGCCACCCTAGTCATACACTGTTCTCTCTGCTACCGCACGGCAAGCGGTACCAATGCACCAAGTCTGGAACCAACAGGACCCTGAATAGCTTCTACCCCCAAGTCATACACTGTTCTCTCTGCTACAGCACGGCAAGCGGTACCAATGCACCAAGTCTGGAACCAACAGGACCCTGAATAGCTTCTACCCCCAAGTCATACACTGTTCTCTCTGCTACCGCACGGCAAGCGGTACCAATGCACCAAGTCTGGAACCAACAGGACCCTGAATAGCTTCTACCCCCAAGTCATACACTGTTCTCTCTGCTACCGCACGGCAAGCGGTACCAATGCACCAAGTCTGGAACCAACAGGACCCTGAATAGCTTCTACCCCCGAGCCATCAGACTTCTAAACAAGACTGCTAAATAGTAAATTAAATGGCTACCTGTCCCAGACTACCTGCATTGACCCATTTGCACCAACTCTTGTGCACTGACTCTATGCACACACACACTTGACTCTACCCACAGACTCACACATACTTACACCGACAACCCCAACGCACACACACACACACACACACACACACCACATGCGCCCACACACACACATAACATGCACACACATGCGTACTGACGCCCCACACACACACACACACACTCTTTCACACTCACCCTTACAAATACATACAGTACATAGCTACCTCACTTACCTCGTACCCCTGTCCATTTCTCGGTACTGGTACTTCCTGTATATAGCTGTGTTATTTTCTACTTCCTGTATATAGCCATGTTATTTTCTACTACCTGTATATAGCCATGTTATTTTCTACTCCCTGTATATAGCCATGTTATTTTCTACTCCCTGTATATAGCCATGTTATTTTCTACTTCCTGTATATAGCCATGTTATTTTCTACTTCCTGTATATAGCCATGTTATTTTCTACTTCCTGTATATAGCCGTGTTATTTTCTACTTCCTGTATATAGCCATGTTATTTTCTACTTCCTGTATATAGGCATGATATTTCTATTCTCTGTGTGTAGAGTAGGTAACCTAGTGGTTAGAGCGTTGGGCCAGTAGCCTAAAGTTGCTAGATCGAATCCTCTGAGCTGACAAGATAAACATTTGTCGTTCTGCCCCTGAACAAGGCAGTTAATCCACTGTTCCTCGACCGTCATTGTAAATAAGAATTTGTTCATAACTGACTTGCCTAGTTAAATATGGGTTAAAAAAATTAAATGTAGACATGTTATTTTCTACTACCTGTATATAGCTATGGTATTTTCTACTTCCTGTATACAGCCATGTTATTTTCTACTTCCTGTATATAGCCATGGTATTTTCTACTTCCTGTATATAGCTATGGTGTTTTCTACTTCCTGTATATAGCTATGGTATTTTCTACTTCCTGTATACGGCCATGTTATTTTCTACTTCCTGTATATAGCCATGTTATTTTCTACTTCCTGTATATAGCTATGGTATTTTCTACTTCCTGTATATAGCCATGTTATTTTCTACTTCCTGTATATAGCCATGTTATTTTCTACTCCCTGTATATAGCCATGTTATTTTCTACTTCCTGTATAGAGCCATGGTATTTTCTACTTCCTGTATATAGCCATGTTATTTTCTACTTCCTGTATATACCCATGTTATTTTCTACTTCCTGTATATA
This sequence comes from Oncorhynchus mykiss, assembly GCF_057628025.1. Lineage (NCBI taxonomy): Eukaryota > Metazoa > Chordata > Actinopteri > Salmoniformes > Salmonidae > Oncorhynchus > Oncorhynchus mykiss. The sequence continues at coordinate 38,214,363 of NC_143035.1, read as the reverse complement.
GGCATGATATTTATATTCTCTGTGTGTAGAGTAGGTAACCTAGTGGTTAGAGCGTTGGGCCAGTAGCCTAAAGTTGCTAGATCGAATCCTCTGAGCTGACAAGATAAACATTTGTCGTTCTGCCCCTGAACAAGGCAGTTAATCCACTGTTCCTAGACCGTCATTGTAAATAAGAATTTGTTCATAACTGACTTTCCTAGTTAAATATGGGTTAAAAAAATTAAATGTAGACATGTTATTTTCTACTACCTGTATATAGCTATGGTATTTTCTACTTCCTGTATACGGCAATGTTATTTTCTACTTCCTGTATATAGCCATGTTATTTTCTACTTCCTGTACATAGCTATGGTATTTTCTACTTCCTGTATATAGCCATGTTATTTTCTACTTCCTGTATATAGCCATGTTATTTTCTACTTCCTGTATGTAGCCATGTTATTTTCTACTTCCTGTATGTAGCCATGTTATTTTCTACTTCCTGTATAGAGCCATGGTATTTTCTACTTCCTGTATATACCCATGTTATTTTCTACTTCCTGTATATAGGCATGATATTTATATTCTCTGTGTGTAGAGTAGGTAACCTAGTGGTTAGAGCGTTGGGCCAGTAGCCTAAAGTTGCTAGATCGAATCCTCTGAGCTGACAAGATAAACATTTGTCGTTCTGCCCCTGAACAAGGCAGTTAATCCACTGTTCCTAGACCGTCATTGTAAATAAGAATTTGTTCATAACTGACTTGCCTAGTTAAATATGGGTTAAAAAAATGTAATGTAGACATGTTATTTTCTACTTCCTGTATATAGCTATGGTATTTTCTACTTCCTGTATACGGCCATGTTATTTTCTACTTCCTGTATATAGCCATGTTATTTTCTACTTCCTGTATATAGCCATGGTATTTTCTACTTCCTGTATATAGCCATGTTATTTTCTACTTCCTGTATATAGCCATGGTATTTTCTACTTCCTGTATATAGCCATGGTATTTTCTACTTCCTGTATATAGCCATGGTATTTTCTACTTCCTGTATATAGCCATGGTATTTTCTACTTCCTGTATATAGCCGTGTTATTTTCTACTTCCTGTATATAGCCGTGTTATTTTCTACTCCCTGTATATAGCCGTGGTATTTTCTACTTCCTGTATATAGCCATGGTATTTTCTACTTCCTGTATATAGCCATGTTATTTTCTACTTCCTGTATATAGCCATGTTATTTTCTACTTCCTGTATATAGCCATGTTATTTTCTACTTCCTGTATATAGCTGTGTTATTTTCTACTTCCTGTATATAGCCGTGTTATTTTCTACTTCCTTTATATAGCCATGGCATTTTCTACTTCCTGTATATAGCCATGTTATTTTCTACTTCCTGTATATAGCCATGTTATTTTCTACTTCCTGTATGTAGTCATGTTATTTTCTACTTCCTGTATATAGCCATGGTATTTTCTACTTCCTGTATATAGCCATGGTATTTTCTACTTCCTGTATATAGCCGTGTTATTTTCTACTTCCTGTATATAGACATGGTATTTTCTACTTCCTGTATATAGCCATGGTATTTTCTACTCCCTGTATATAGCCATGTTATTTTATACTCCCTGTATATAGCCATGTTATTTTCTACTTCCTGTATATAGCCATGTTATTTTCTACTTCCTGTATATAGCCATGTTATTTTTTATTTGTTATTCACTGTATCACTTTTTAATCTTATGTTTAACTCTGCATTGTTGGGAAGGGCCCGTCAGTAAGCATGTCACTGTTTGTCTGCATCTGTTGTCTACGAAGCATGTGACATATCTGTACCTACTTAGGCCCTAAGGGTAACCTGTACCTTGAGCCTGGAGTATGTTTTCATGCTAGACAAGAAAGGCCAATGGGTCATACCATTCTTTTGAAGGTAGGGGCCATGGGTCATACTATTTGTCTGAATGCTTTTAACCCTTGGGGGCTTTTAGAAAGCTAAGACCCTTTCTTCACAAAAAAAAAAAACAGGTTGTGGAATGCAGTGTGATCACTCATATTGTACAGGGTGTTTCCATTACCTTAAGAGAGAATCTTTTAAAACTGTTACTCCTTTAAAAAAAAGACTGATTGTTGGTTTTGCTTTGATGTATTTGTGTGGTGTCTATTGACTGTTTTTAAATGTTTTCCTGCAGAGATATACATGTGGTCGATGTACTATATGCTTCAGTAAACTATGGCAATAGAACCTGATTATGGTTATGATTATGGGTACTATAAAGGTAGATGAGTGGAAAACGTCAGGGTAGAAGAAACAGACGACAGGCTAGGGTAAAAAGAAGACAAAACAAAAGAAAGAAGTTTCCAGGAAAACAGAAAGGATAAAGGTTTAATCAGGAGAGAAAAAGAAACAGTCCAAAACAGGAAAAAAAAGAGAAGTTTCTAGATACAGAATTGGAAAACAGAAATCAGCACATAAAAGATTAGAGACACAGAACAACCAAAGTCCTTGGTGTCAGCTAGCTGGTTTAGTGATCAACACATCTGAAAACATATTTTTTTATTCTATATTGTTGTTCTATGAATGGGAAATGAGTGCATCAGAGATAAGAGAAACGAGGAAGCTATACCTATTATTATTATTATTGTCCACTAGCTCCAAACACTTGTATGTTTTGAGGCTCACCTATTTGGTTTTAGTAAACAACGTCGTAAATCTGAAAACAATCACAAGTTATATTTTCATTCTATGTCGTTCTACGTATAAACACCTCACCTGAAATTATGGCTCAGTCAAGTCGTAAAAACCATTTCAGATACGTTACATCAAAATGGCACGCAGCAGTGTGTAAATGACTGACATCGATGGCCTCAGAGTCAGAGGCTCACAGGACGCTAATAGCGGTATATCATTTGGTAGTTCTCGTCTAAGGGCTGAGAAACTGAGAATCAGAAGTCTAGGTCTACGTCTCAAATGGAACCCTATTCCCTGTACAGTGCACTACTTTTGACCTTGGGCCCTGGTCAAAAGTAGTGTACTGTACAGGGAATAGGGTGCCATTTCAAACAGCAGTCAGTCTATATTAGAAACAGAGACATTAAAAGGGAGTTCCCTGCCTGATACTTTCATGTCTGTAAGCTTGTATTAAATTACTAAATCATAGATCATATAATAGACGCCAGAGCATCTGTTAAAGGGCTGTGTGTATCTTGTTTTCTTTTGTTGATCTCTGCTATTCTCTTCTTCTCTCTCTCTGCTATTCTCTTCTCTCTCTTCTCTGCTATTCTCTTCCTCTCTCTCTTCTCTCTCTTCTCTGCTATTCTCTTCTTCTCTCTCTCTGCTATTCTCTTCTCTCTCTTCTCTGCTATTCTCTTCCTCTCTCTCTTCTCTCTCTTCTCTGCTATTCTCTGCTATTCTCTTCCTCTCTCTCTCTCGCTCTCTTTCTTTCTCTTTCTCTTTGTATCAAGTCTTTCTGGAGACTTGAAGGGGAAAAACACTGGAAAAAGTGTGAACCCGATTTCTCACCCCAATTTTCTTTAGAAGTTGACGGAAGTACACTCAGTGGTTTTTATATATTGTACTATTTGTCAAATATTCCCCTGTTAATCTGACATTAAATAATGTTCCTTTTCTGGGATTTGATTTAACCACTAATGAAGCAGCAAAACCATGAAATCAAGATTCCACAAGGAGCTCAAACAAAATGTGTGGCTTTAAGTGTAGAGAAATAATCTATGTTGAGCTTTGTACTGTGAAATAACATCAACAGTGATGTCTAATCCTGTAGTATCTAGGTATCTAATAAATCGACTGTGTGTATCCGTTGTATCTGTTGTTTGCAATATAGTAAAATAAGGCTCTTTCTGTCTATCTGTTGTACTTTGGTCATGTTAACACAGTTCAGAGTAGAAACAGAGTAAAAGCAGAGTAGATCTATTGGTAGAAGAAAGAAGGCCTCCACACCTGGGGTTCGATCCCTGCCCTCTTGGCAGAGAAGGTGGGTCTGGGTGTCTGGACGCTCGACCGAGGAGAGGCCACTCTCTCCGGAGAGAAGACAGAGACAGGAGAGGTGATCCTGGTGTCCCTCAGCTGAGTTCCCCCGTGTTGAGGAGGATAGTTATCCCCACCTCCAATTCCTCCTGTTGGGGCCTGAAGTGAGGGGGACAGGGTAGGCCTGAAGCGGGGCAGGCTGTTGTAGTTGTGTGATGGAGGGTTGGAGGAGGGCAGGGAGGCCTGCCTGGAGTAGGCCTCAGATGAGACCAGGGGTTTAGGTGGTGGCGGGGCCCCCCGGGGCAGAGTGCTCAGCAGGGTGCTGGTAGAGTCCTGGACTGGGTTGAAGATGAACAGGGAGGAGTTGAGCTGGTAGGGCTTGTGCCTGGAGAGGTCCATCTCTATCTTGGTGCAGCCGTTCTCCAAGGGTGGTTCCTCTGGGACCGGGGCCGGAGTTTGAGCCTGCTGGCTGGGCCTCCTGTTCGAGGGCTGAGGGGTCTGGAGGTTCCGGGTCAGCCTGGCACTGAGGTCAGTGTTGTTAGCGATAGCTTTGACCCGGCCAGGCATATTAGATGGATAGACCCAAGATGGCGGCAGAGATGCTGTGGGAGATGGAGACCTCATCTGACCACCTCCACCACCAGACACATTCTGGTTCTCCACTACGTACTTCTCCATCCTGGACTGGCGCTTAGCGAACAGCTCGGCCCCCTTCCCTGATGCATTGGTCAGGATCTGCTCTGGCTGGTGCTGCCCCCTGGGCTCCCTGGTCCTGGAGCTCTTGAGACAGGAGGACCACTCCGGCACGTTGGCAGCCTCCGCCTTCACCTCCTCCCTGGCTAGGAAGTTAGAGGCCTCGGCCCCCAGAGCCAGCAGCTCCTCCTCTGGGGCTGAGTCGGGAACGGAGCGGAGGCCGTGCTTCTTCCTATCATCGTTCCCCTGGACCAGAGAGAGGAGTTCAGGGTTGGGTGCCATGACAGGCTTCTCCTTAAAGGTGAACATGGACTTCCTGGCTGTCGACGATCGTCTGATGGCCGCCGCCCCTTCCTCCAGGATTCCCGTTTTGATTGGCTGCTGCTGGTTCTGTTGGCCTATAGGCTGAGGGGTGAAGGGAACAAAGGTGTTGGGTCTAGGGGAACTTGGAGGAGGGATGTTGTGGGTGACAGGAGGGTTGGGGGGTAGATACTGGGACACTGGGGCAGCTGTAGGAGGAGGGTTGTACTGGGGGACGGGTGTAGACCTAGGGAACATGACGGTAGACATGGCGGGAGGACTGGAGAGAGACTGGGAGGGAGGAGGAGGATGGATGGGGAAGGCTGGGAGAGGAGGCATGGGGTATGAGGGAGGAGGAGGAGGAGGGGAGAAGGCTACGGGGCGAGTGGCAGTGAAAGGAGGGAGAGGGGGAGTGGAGTCTGAGGTAGCTGGGGGAAGAGTTGGGGTAGGATAAGAGGGAGCTGGAGGTATGTTGTTATCCATGACGGGACTCCTGGCCTTTGGGGACTTGGGTTGTACGGTGGGCGGGGAAAAGAAGGGTCTGGCTGTCCGGTTTACGATGGTGGGGGCCTGTCTGGACAGGGACATAGAAACTCGCCCGCCATTTTGGATCTCTCCAGCAGACCCCTGGGTGCTGTGGAAGCCATTACGGGTCTCAGGAGGAGCTGTGGGGTATGTGTATGACCCCCTATTCATCCCCACTTCCTCTCTGACTGGACCGGTGTTGTTGTCATTTACTGATATTATCTCATCCTTCACTTCACCCTCAATATCCTCGTATATTTCCTCTCTTTCTCTCTCTCCACTCCTCTCTTCCTCCTCCCCTTGTCTCTCGTTCACAGGCTGGAAGTGTCTCTCCTGTGTCACTGTTTCCACTTCCTCGTAGATGTGCTCGTCACCTGGGTCCTTCATGATGTCACTTCCAGTGACCTCACTTCCAGAGGGTGGCGACCAGAGTGGTTGTTTTGTCCCGCAGCAGTTCAGTTGTCTGTCTGTCTCTGTCCCCTCACTAGGTCCCCCTCTGTCTTCTTCCCATGTCAGGTTGTTGTTCCTGGTATCTCCGTCTCTCTCCTCTCGCTCCTCTTCCCTCGTTCTTTCCCCGCAGCTCTCTAGCGTGAAGGCGTTGACTCTCTGCTGGCGGCGGTTGAAGAGCTGGACTCCGCGGGAGTTGGAGCAGCCAGACGGGACGGTCAACTGGGCAGCGATGATCTGTGACCTCACCCTCGCCTCCTTCAACTCCTTCTCTGATAGGCTGGCGCTACGTGTCAGGTCTGGAGGGGGGGGGGGGGGGGGGGGATAGAGGTAAGGAAAGTAATAGAGAGGAGGAGGGGGAGAGAGGGATGCAGGAAGAGAGAGAGGAGAGAGAGAGAAGTAGTGATGGAGGACGGTGGGGAGAGAGAGAGAGATAAATCAAGATTGTTATTTGATGACAGCAACAAAAGCTTGGACAAATTCATTGAACTCATAACCCCAGAACAGACTGGGGACGTGTGTTAGTTAGCTATCATCTTTTACAGAAAACAAAAGAAACCATTTCAACACCTCTGTTGAAAGCATTCCCTCAACAATAAGCGTTGTAAATGTTCAAACTAATGTGAACCAACGAGGACAAGGTTTTAACAAGTCATAAATTCACTTATTCCACATTTAGTTGTGTCACAGGCTGAATTCATAACGGATACAATTTTTTACCCCCTCACCTATCGACACATAAAACCCCATAATGACAAAGTGAAAACATTTTTTACCCTCTCACCTATCGACACATAAAACCCCATAATGACATAGTGAAAACATTTTTTACCCCCTCACCTATCGACACATAAAACCCCATAATGACAAAGTGAAAACATTTTTTACCCCCTCACCTATCGACACATAAAACTACATAATGGCAAAGTGAGAAAAAAAAATGTACCCCCTCACCCCTCGACACATAAAACCCCATAATGACAAAGTGAAAACATTTTTTTGAGTCTTTTTCAAATTTACTGAAAAAATGAAATACAAAAAATATCTAATTTCATAAGTATTGACACTGCTGAGTCAATGCACGTTAGAATATACGATGGTACGTCTCGAAGAGTTTTGCACACCTGGATTGTACAATATTTGCACATTATTAATTTCTAAATTCTTCAATCTCTGTCAAATTGGTTATTGATCATTGCTAGACAGCCATTTTCAAGTCGTGCCATAGATTTTCAAGACGATTTAAGTCAAAACAGTAACTAGGCCACTCGGGAACATTCAATGTCGTCTTGATAAGCAAATCCAGTGTATAATTGGCCTTGTGTTTAAGGTTAATGTCCCGCTGAATTTGTCTCCCAGTGTTTGTTGGAAAGCCTCTAGGATTTTGCAGCTGCTTAGCTCTATTCCGTTTTTTTTTTTAATTATCCTAAAATAAACTCCCTAGTCCCTGCCAAAGACAAGCATACCCATAACATGATGCAGCCACCACCATGCTTGAAAATATGAAGAGTGGTAATAACTTCACCATGCTCATAGAAATACTTGTCAGCTTTTTTTTTATCGTTAAAAAAACATTTTTTTTATCTACCAATAGGTGAGTTTCTTTGTGAGGCACTGTAAAACGTCCGTGGTTTTTGTGTTTGAAATTCACTGCTTGACTGAGGGCCTTAACAGATAATTGTATGTGTGGGGTACAGAGATGAGGTAGTCATTCAAAAAGTACATTAAACACTATAATTGCACACAGTGCAACTCATTATGTGAATTGTTAAGCACTTTTTTTTTTACTCCTGAAATTATTTAAGCTTACCATAACAAAGGGGTTGAATAGTTATTGATTCAAGACATGTCAGCTTTTCATTTTTTAAATAATTTGTAGAAATTACAAAAAACTTAATTCCACTTTGACATTATGGGGTATTGTGTGTAGGCCAGTTACACAAAATCTCAATTTAATTAATTTTAAATTCAGGCTTTAGCACAACAACGTGGGAAAAAGTCAAGAGGTTTGAAAACATTCTGAAGGCAGTGTAGCTGTACTATTTAAAAAGGCAGTGTAGCTGTACTATTTAAAAAGACAGTGTAGCTGTACTATTTAAAAAGACAGTGTAGCTGTACTATTTAAAAAGGCAGTGTAGCTGTACTATTTAAAAAGACAGTGTAGCTGTACTATTTAAAAAGACAGTGTAGCTGTACTATTTAAAAAGACAGTGTAGCTGTACTATTTAAAAAGACAGTGTAGCTGTACTATTTAAAAAGGCAGTGTATCTGTGCTATTTAAAAAGGCAGTGTAGCTGTACTATTTAAAAAGACAGTGTAGCTGTACTATTTAAAAAGGCAGTGTAGCTGTACTATTTAAAAAGGCAGTGTAGCTGTACTATTTAAAAAGGCAGTGTAGCTGTACTATTTAAAAAGGCAGTGTAGCTGTACTATTTAAAAAGGCAGTGTAGCTGTACTATTTAAAAAGACAGTGTAGCTGTACTGTTTAAAAAGGCAGTGTAGCTGTACTGTTTAAAAAGGCAGTGTAGCTGTACTATTTAAAAAGACAGTGTAGCTGTACTGTTTAAAAAGGCAGTGTAGCTGTACTATTTAAAAAGGCAGTGTAGCTGTACTATTTAAAAAGACAGTGTAGCTGTACTATTTAAAAAGACAGTGTAGCTGTACTATTTAAAAAGACAGTGTAGCTGTACTATTTAAAAAGGCAGTGTATCTGTGCTATTTAAAAAGACAGTGTAGCTGTACTATTTAAAAAGACAGTGTAGCTGTACTATTTAAAAAGGCAGTGTAGCTGTACTATTTAAAAAGGCAGTGTAGCTGTACTATTTAAAAAGGCAGTGTATCTGTACTATTTAAAAAGACAGTGTAGCTGTACTATTTAAAAAGACAGTGTAGCTGTACTATTTAAAAAGGCAGTGTAGCTGTACTATTTAAAAAGGCAGTGTAGCTGTACTATTTAAAAAGGCAGTGTAGCTGTACTATTTAAAAAGGCAGTGTAGCTGTACTATTTAAAAAGGCAGTGTAGCTGTACTGTTTAAAAAGGCAGTGTAGCTGTACTATTTAAAAAGGCAGTGTAGCTGTACTATTTAAAAAGGCAGTGTAGCTGTACTATTTAAAAAGGCAGTGTAGCTGTACTATTTAAAAAGGCAGTGTAGCTGTACTATTTAAAAAGGCAGTGTAGCTGTACTATTTAAAAAGGCAGTGTAACTGTACTATTTAAAAAGGCAGTGTAGCTGTACTATTTAAAAAGGCAGTGTAGCTGTACTGTTTAAAAAGGCAGTGTAACTGTACTATTTAAAAATGCAGTGTAGCTGTACTATTTAAAAAGCCACATAATTGTTTCTGCTACATATGGTTATCATTACCTGGTGCTGTACTGTGTTATCCCTCCAACCAAATGTGGTAGTTAGTTAGTTAGTTAGTTAGTTAGTTAGTTAGTTAGTTAGTTAGTTAGTTAGTTAGTTAGTTAGTTAGTTAGTTAGTTAGTTAGTTAGTTAGTTAGTTAGGTGTTTCACTGTTCAGACTGGCACTGGTAAGACGTAGTTCTGACTAGACTGTGGACAAATGTTTAAAACAAACACTTTCACAAAAGAGAACATCCTGCTCGACAAAAGTTGAACAAATACTACAGGTCTTAGGTTGAACCTTTTACTCCAGTGGGCTAAATCAGGGTCACACAGAGTGTTTCTGGGTCGTCTTAAACAAATCTACTTTGAAACAAAAGTATGGTTATGGGCTTAAGAAAAGAAGACACCTGTACCATGTCAGATAAAGAGTTGAAATGTATCACATTTTGAGTTTGCGTCCCAATATTACACTTTATATACGTCACAGAAGACTGAAATAAAACACAACTATTTGACATAAAAACACAACTATTTGACATTTAAAAAAAATAAACATTCACCCATGAGGCCCCAAGGTCATTTGATTTCAGGAAAGGGCTACAATCCCAGTGCAGTCAAAAAAAACGTGATTTTCATGTGTTTTAAATGTGTTTCCACACTATGAGGATGGAATAATACTGTGAAATTGTGAAAATTATGATCATGTCCTTTTAGTGTAAAACTGACTGAAATGTCAGCCTGTTTTGATGGGATGAAGCGTTGGGCTTTCCATGGTGACATCACCACGCTGTAAATTAGTTTATAGACCAATAAGAAAGAGTTTCAAACATCTCGGCCAACAAAAGCTAGATTTTGAAGTTTTACCCTCCCCACTCAGACCACTCCCAGCAAAATTGCTATTTGGCTAAGAAGCTATTTTTTGTTCCTTTTTTGCCAATTATTTTGAAAACAAACACATTAAGGTACTTCATTTTTTACTCAGATAAAAACGGCTGCATTGGATATTTAAGGTTCAGGTTTAGCAACGAGGAAAGCATTTCAGACGAATCAACTATTTTTTCAGTAATATAATATGTTAACTATGATGACTTGGCACCGAGGATCATTATTTAGACAATGTGATTAATTTTTTAAAAAAACAACAACAACAACAACAACAAAAAAAACGGTGTTTCTGTTGAAAATGGAGGCTTGGTTTTATTATCCGAGTTTAAGAGCTCCGTTCAGAGCAGGAGAAAGTTTTTCCCTCTCTACCATCTGGTCTCTCACCAAGCATTCCTCAGCAGCCCAGAACATTCCCTCTCAGCGTTCCCAAATGGCACCCTATTCCCGACATAGTGCACTACTGTTGACCAGAGCCCTATGGGGCACTGTGGTAAGGAATAGGATAGGGAATAGGGTTCTATTTGGGACTAAATCACTGCCTCAGTCAGTCTCTGAGTCTCAGGCATGACTTTATAATGTCTTCAAGGCTGTAGATCAACCCTTTATTAATCGTAAACCATTTCATCCACAGCTCTTATGTACCTCTCTCCAGTTCATCCACAGGTCTATGTTCCATACCGTTTCAGCCACAGGTCTATGTACCTCTCCATTTCATCCACAGGTCTATGTACCTCTCCGTTTCAGCCACAGGTCTATGTACCTCTCCGTTTCATCCATAGCTCTATGTACCTCTCCATTTCATCCACAGCTCTATGTACCTCTCCATTTCATCCACAGGTATATGTACCTCTCCATTTCATCCACAGCTCTATGTACCTCTCCATTTCATCCACAGGTATATGTACCTCTCCATTTCATCCACAGCTCTATGTACCTCTCCATTTAATCCACAGGTCTATGTTCCATACCGTTGCAGCCACAGGTCTATGTTCCCTACCGTTTCATCCACAGCTCTATGTTCCCTACCGTTTCATCAACAGGTCTATGTTTCCTACCGTTCCATACTTTCAGCCACAGGTCTATTTACCTCTCCATCACCAGTATCCTGGAGGAATGTTTGAAATGCCTTTGCACTGAGGATACTTCTCTAAAATATCCCTCCTCGAGGCTTTTCATTCCCTGGAATGGGAGGAAATGTATATTGTGTGTGTGTTATTCTGATCAATCACTACGACAGACAATCACAAACAATCCTCACTGACTATTGTATTTCACGTAAATCTTCCCGGGTTACGCATACCATGACTATTCTGTTTTCCATTCCTGAGATCCTGGTTTTAGTAGGTGAGGTCTTCACCGTGGAGATCTCTAACTGTGTTTCTGACTGTGATTCACTGGAAATCAGATCCAGCTCTGCCTCTGTCCAGACACCATCACTATTAAAACAACACCCCTGACAAAGCTGACACCGCAGCAAACCTTCAACCTCTCCACATCACGACCATCCAGACAGGCAAACCTTCAACCTCTCTCCACATCACGACCATCCAGACAGGTTACCTTCAACCTCTCCACATCACGGCCATCCAGACAGGTTACCTTCAACCTCTCCACATCACGGCCATCCAGACAGGCAAACCATCAACCTCTCTCCACACCACGACCATCCAGACAGCTACTGTACATCGACTGATGGGAACCACGGTGTCCTAGCCAATCACAACAACAACTAAAGCAGCCAACCAGCTGGCTCCAAACTCTGACTTGGGGGCCGCATTCCACATGGCACCCTATCCCCTACCTGTAGTCCACTACTTTTGACCAGAACCTTATGGAAAAGTAGTGGACTATATAGGGAATAGGGCACAATTTGGAACACACTTAGCTTTCCCAGGGTGTTCATATTAAAGGCAGATCTTCCTGGCTCTGAGTGGGTCTTACATTAAATAGCATGATGATCCCTCCAACTACAGTTTACAGCCAGTCGACCAGACCAGACCAGGAAGGGGGGGGGGGGGCAGAGAGAGATAGAGAGAGGGGGAAGGAGAGTTAGAGTGATAGAGGGTGAGGGAGAGAGAGTGAGTGGACTATGTAGCGAATAGGGTGCCATTTGGGACTCATTACACCTATCAGGTGACGCATAGTTGCGCAAACACACAAACCATCAATCAAGAGCATTCTGATATGATAATGAAATATTGACGACCAAAATAGTTATTTTCTCCTGACGTTTGCCTTGTGCAATGGTAGGACACACTGAGTTATATGTGCGCAGTACAATTGAATAAATGGTCATGATTTAGGCATTTAATGACCGTTATTTGGTAAATATATTAACCCAAAAGGGGAGGCAGGGTAGCCTAGTGGTTAGAGCTTTGGACTAGTAACTGAAATGTTGTTAGATCAAATCCCCGAGCTGACAAGGTACAAATCTGTCATTCTACCCCTGAACAAGGCAGTTAACACACTGTTCCTAGGCCGTCATTGTAAATAAGAACTTGTTCTTAACTGACTTACCTAGTTAAATGAAGGTAAAATAAAAATGCCAAAAAGTGACGAGTGCAAAGCAGAACTATGATGAGTCAACCGTTTTCTCACCGTTTTTTTTTTTGTAGACTAAACTTCGGACAGAAATCACAGATGTCATATGGCCATGAAGTAGCGTGGATTCAATTTTCCACTACATTAAATTACCGCATCACATGGTGGAACATTCATCAAGTGTGAATTCAATCCCATTTACGAGAGAAAAAGTTACACTATGGAAAGTCCATAAAACATCCATAAACGTTATTTCACCGCACATACCTGGATAAATAAAGAAAAGGCACATTCTAAGTTACAAAACGATTCAACTTCTCTCTAGCTTTAAAAACCAACGGAAAACGTCAGAGTTTAGAGTGGAAATACATTTACCGATACGTTTTCTGCTCTCACGAGGAAGTTACGAAGTAACTTTTACCACTCCCTTTTCAGTCTTTCCTTACCTTTTTAAAAGTCAGAGACCTCCGCTCTTTAGTTACCGTTCCACAAGCTTTTCCAATTGAACTGTATCTGCTTCCTCCACACCCCCCTTTCTGCTGCTCTGCTCGACAGAGGATCGGATTTCGTTTTCGTTGCAAAAGCTGCTGGTCCCAACAGCGCGCACAGCACAGGCTCAACTCGCCTCCATCCAGTCCAGTCCAGCGCGCACACACACACACACACACACACACACACACACACACACACACACACACACACACACACACACACACACACACACACACACACACACACACACACACACACAAACTGACTTCACATTGACTGTGGCGCAGACAGAGCAGTTCCAGAGGTTGAATAGTGCCATCATAGAGATGATAGTAGATGATTTTACATTTCCAAACGTAGACTGTATTTCAGATTGAATCAATATGACACTCAGAATACGAGTGAAACCAGAAAGATAAACACATAAATCCCCTTGATCACCAGGAAGGTGTAGAGATCATATGGGTGATGATACCATCTGCCAAACTTTAGCCTAGCCTAGTGGTTAGAGCGTTGGACTAATAACCGAAAGGTTTCTGGATCGAATCCCTGAGCTGACAAGGTAAAAAAAACTGTCGTTCTGCCCCTGAACAAGGCAGTTAACCCACTGTTCCTAGGCCTTCATTGTAAATAAGAATTTGTTCTTAAAACTGACCCCCAGAGGAGGGTAGAGACCATGTTGAGTTAGACCAGGTACCAGAGGAGGGTAGAGCCCATGTTGAGTTAGACCAGGAACCAGAGGAGGGTAGAGACCATGTTGAGTTAGACCAGGAACCAGAGGAGGGTAGAGACCATGTTGAGTTAGACCAGGAACCAGAGGAGGGTAGAGACCATGTTGAGTTAGACCAGGAACCAGAGGAGGGTAGAGACCATGTTGAGTTAGACCAGGAACCAGAGGAGGGTAGAGACCATGTTGAGTTAGACCAGGTACCAGAGGAGGGTAGAGACCATGTTGAGTTAGACCAGGAACCAGAGGAGGGTAGAGACCATGTTGAGTTAGACCAGGTACCAGAGGAGGGTAGAGACCATGTTGAGTTAGACCAGGAACTAGATGGTAGAGACCATGTTGAGTTAGACCAGGTACCAGAGGAGGGTAGAGACCATGTTGAGTTAGACCAGGAACTAGATGGTAGAGACCATGTTGAGTTAGACCAGGTACCAGAGGAGGGTAGAGACCATGTTGAGTTAGACCATTTACTAGATGGTAGAGACCATGTTGAGTTAGACCAGGTACCAGAGGAGGGTAAAGACCATGTTGAGTTAGACCAGGAACCAGAGGAGGGTAGAGACCATGTTGAGTTAGACCAGGAACCAGAGGAGGGTAGAGACCATGTTGAGTTAGACCAGGAACTAGAGGAGGGTAGAGACCATGTTGAGTTAGACCAGGAACTAGATGGTAGAGACCATGTTGAGTTAGACCAGGTACCAGAGGAGGGTAGAGCCCATGTTGAGTTAGACCAGGAACTAGATGGTAGAGACCATGTTGAGTTAGACCAGGTACCAGAGGAGGGTAGAGACCATGTTGAGTTAGACCAGGAACTAGATGGTAGAGACCATGTTGAGTTAGACCAGGTACCAGAGGAGGGTAGAGACCATGTTTAGTTAGACCAGGAACTAGATGGTAGAGACAATGTTGAGTTAGACCAGGTACCAGAGGAGGGTAAAGACCATGTTGAGTTAAACCAGGAACCAGAGGAGGGTAGAGACCATGTTGAGTTAGACCAGGAACTAGATGGTAGAGACCATGTTGAGTTAGACCAGGTACCAGAGGAGGGTAGAGACCATGTTGAGTTAGACCAGGTGCCAGAGGTTAAAGACCATGTGTACAGCTGGTGGGTTGGACCATAGGAAGATCCTCTAGGCCCTTTAGGAAAGTTAGGTTAGGCACCTGACCTTCTTTACTCTGTGGAGAGAGAGAAGGGAGTGTCTTCCTGTCCACATGCCCGCTCTCTCTCTCTCTCTTGTCGGGGCTAGGTGACTCAGACCTCTTCCTGCCTACCTCCCTGTCTGCCTCCCTGTCTGTCAGCCCTCTCCAGGCAGTCCCTCTCTGTCTGGCCTCTCCAGGCGGTATCTCTCTGTCAGCCCTCTCCAGGCGGTCCCTCTCTGTCTGGCCTCTCCAGGCGTTCCCTCTCTGTCTGGCCTCTCCAGGCGTTCCCTCTCTGTCTGGCCTCTCCAGGCGGTATCTCTCTGTTAGCCCTCTCCAGGTGGTCCCTCTCTGTCAGCCCTCTCCAGGCGTTCCCTCTCTGTCGGCCCTCTCCATGCGTTCCCTCTCTGTCTGGCCTCTCCAGGCGTTCCCTCTCTGTCTGGCCTCTCCAGGCGTTCCCTCTCTGTCTGGCCTCTCCATGCGTTCCCTCTCTGTCTTGCCTCTTCAGATGTTCCCTCTCTGTCTGTCCTCTCCAGGCGTTCGCTCTCTTTCTGGCCTCTCCATGTGGTATCTCTCTGTCTCTCCTCTCCAGGTGGTCCCTCTCTGTCTGTCCTCTCCAGGTGGTCCCTCTCTGTCTTCCCTCCGTGAACTCCAGAGTCCTTCTCTCTGGGCTTCAACCTGCAGGGAGGGACATGAACTTCCTTTGCTTTCCTCCAACAGAGACACAACTTGGCCCTTGGCAATGAGGCTCCCTCCCACTGTCGTAACTTCCCTCTCACTCTGGTCTGACCTGAGTCTTTCACTCTCTCAATTCAAAAGGGCTTCCTTGGAATTGGGAAACATATGTTTACATTGCCAAAGCCAATCTCTGCCTTTCTTCTTGGGATCTCATTTGTCGAAGGTGCGCTCGTACAAAGAAATACTTTAAACATTGTGTGTGCCAGTTTTCTCACAGAGGTTGTTATTTATACATTTTGAATTTAAAGCAAATGTCAGACCAGGAGAATGAACAGCTGCTGTTCTAATGAGGGAAGTGGAGGCGTTTGATGCACAGGAATCATAAGAACGGCACGCTAATAAAATCATAACGTACTGTTACTATTACTATTGTTATGTAGGACTAAATCACAATCACATTACAGAACATGTCTGGTTTAATTCCCAATACAAAACGCATTTTATGCTCGTTTAACAGCAAAACATGCTTGAAAGTAAATAAACCTGTAGCCGATTTAATATATTTGCAAGTATATACAGCATTGCTGTGTGATAGGATCTCAACGTCATGTGATAGGAGCTCAACGTCATGTGATAGGATCTCAACGTCATGTGATAGGAGCTCAACGACATGCGATAGGAGCTCAACGTCATGTGATAGGATCTCAACGTCATGTGATAGGAGCTCAACGTCATGTGATAGGAGCTCAACGTCATGTGATTGGATCTCAACGTCATGTGATAGGAGCTCAACGTCATGTGATAGGATCTCAACGTCATGTGATAGGATCTCAACGTCATATGATAGGAGTTCAACGTCATGTGATAGGATCTCAACGTCATGTGATAGAATCTCAACGTCATGTGATAGGAGCTCAACGTCATGTGATGGGAGCTCAACGTCATGTGATAGGAGCTCAACAACATGTGATAGGAGTTCAACGTCATGTGATAGGAGCTCAACGTCATGTGATAGGAGCTCAACGTCATGTGATAGGAGCTCAACGTCATGTGATAGGAGCTCAACGTCATGTGATAGGAGCTCAACGTCATGTGATAGGAGCTCAACGTCATGTGATAGGAGCTCAACGACATGTGATAGGAGTTCAACGTCATGCGATAGGAGCTCAACGTCATGTGATAGGAGCTCAACGTCATGTGATAGGAGCTCAACGTCATGTGATAGGAGCTCAACGTCATGTGATAGGAGCTCAACGTCATGTGATAGGAGCTCAACGTCATGTGATAGGAGCTCAACGTCATGTGATAGGATCTCAACGTCATGTGATAGGGTCTCAACGTCATGTGATAGGAGCTCAACGTCATGTGATAGGAGCTCAACATCATGTGATAGGAGCTCAACTTCATGTGATAGGGGCTCAACGACATGGTCCATTTAATCTAAGACTCTATACCAAGGCAAGAGATAGAAACACAATCATTGATGAACAAAATATTGAACAACAATTTATATTTTCCATGGAAGTGTGCTGCCCCTAGGGTTGGACATAGATGAATAGGACTTAACCTCTCTCCAAACACAGAGTTAAAACTCTGCCTAGACACTACTACTAAACACAGAGTTAAAACTCTGCTCAGACACTACTACTAAACACAGAGTTAAAACTCTGCCTAGACACTACTACTAAACACAGAGTTAAAACTCTACTCAGACACTACTACTAAACACAGAGTTAAAACTCTGCCTAGACACTACTACTAAACACAGAGTTAAAACTCTACTCAGACACTACTACTAAACACAGAGTTAAAACTCTGCCCAGACACTACTACTAAACACAGAGTTAAAACTCTACTCAGACACTACTACTAAACACAGAGTTAAAACTCTGCCCAGACACGGTCAGATAGTTAGATGTCGTTTGCCTGTACTTTATACGCTATGTTTACTCTCCAATCAGGTGAATTGTTAGACTTTAATTGAATTGACTGCATCTACTAACTATAGTTTGTTACAGAGTCATAACGTCAACGTTTCCTGTTATGTTTCTCTATAACAACGTCTGTAATTAGTTCATCTGTTCTGACGATATCAAGCTCCCTGCTTCACCTCAGTATAGTAGGCTCATCTATATCCCAGTTCTGTAAGAACACACGCACACACACACGCACACACACACACGCGCACACACATACACACGCACACACACACACACACGCACACAAACACACACACACAGACACACGCACACACACACACACGCACACACATACACACGCACACACACACACACACACATACACACGCACACACACACACACACACACACACACACACACACACACACACACACACACACACACACACACTCTGTCTGAGGGGTTTTCCACATTACTCTGTAATGAGATCACAGTGTTTCCCTTCGTTTCTCTCTCTTTCATTCCGGTTATAAATGAACGATTCCAACTCTGCTTTCCTCTCTCTGTAGCAGCATGATGGTCTGGACAACTCTGCTTTCCTCTCTCTGTAGCAGCATGATGGTCTGGACAACTCTGCTTTCCTCTCTCTGTAGCAGCATGATGATCTGGACAGAACTTATTATCAAGTCCTTTCCAACAACTTTTCCCTCAGTCCATTATGGTCTGGACTGGGCCTGGGTATAGAGCCTTTTTGAGATTGCCCTTTAGGCTGGGTTGCAGGACTGCCTTTCCATCTCAGAGTAGTCTAGTTTCTGTGTGTGTGCGTGCATGTGTTCATGTGTATGTGTTTGTATTTTTGTGTGCACGTGTGTGTGTGTGTGTGTGTGTGTGTGTGTGTGTGTGTGTGTGTGTGTGAGTGTGTGTGTGTGTGTGTGTGTGTGTGTGTGTGTGTGTGTGTGTGTGTGTGTGTGTGTGTGTGTGTGTGTGCGTCAGGGTAGCCTGGTCTGCATTATTACGGTGGGGAAACAGATACAGTGCCTTGCGAAAGTATTCGCCCCCTTGAACTTTGCGACCTTTTGCCACATTTCAGGCTTCAAACATAAAGACATAAAACTGTATTTTTTTGTGAAGAATCAACAACAAGTGGGACACAATCATGAAGTGGAACGACATTTATTGGATATTTCAAACTTTTTTAACAAATCAAAAACTGAAAAATTGGGCAAAATTATTCAGCCCCCTTAAGTTAATACTTTGTAGCGCCACCTTTTGCTGCGATTACAGCTGTAAGTCGCTTGTGGTATGTCTCTATCCGTTTTGCACATCGAGAGACTGAAATTTTTTCCCATTCCTAATATTTAATGAAGCTGCCAGTTGAGGACTTGTGAGGCGTCTGTTTCTCAAACTAGACACTCTAATGTACCCTGTCCTCATGCTCAGTTGTGCACCGGGGCCTCCCACTCCTCTTTCTATTCTGGTTAGAACCAGTTTGCGCTGTTCTGTGAAGGGAGTAGTACACAGCGTTGTACGAGATCTTCAGTTTCTTGGCAATTTCTCACATGGAAAAGCTTTAATTTCTCAGAAGAAGAATAGACTGATGAGTTTCAGAAGAAAGTTCTTTGATTCTGGCCATTTTGAGCCTGTAATCGAACCCACAAGTGCTGATGCTCCAGATACTCAACTAGTCTAAAGAGATCAATATTATTGCTTCTTTAATCAGCACGACAGTTTTCAGCTGTGTTAACATAATTGCAAAAGGGTTTTCTAATGATCAATTATCCTTTTAAAATGATAACCTTGGATTAGCTAACACAACGTGCCATTGGAACACAGGAGTGATGGTTGCTGATAAATGGGCCTCTGTACGCCTATGTAGATATTCCATAAAGAATCAGCCGTTTCCAGCTACAATAGTCATTTACAACATTAACAATGTCTACACTGTATTTCTGACCAATTTGATGTTATTTTAATAGATTAAAATAATAGCTTTTCTTTCAAAAACAAGGACATTTCTAAGTGACCCCAAACTTTTGAACAGTAGTGTACCTCTAAATATATTTTTTTATTTAACCAGGCAAGTCAGTGAAGAAAAAAATCTTATTTTTAATGACGGCCTAGGAACAGTGGGTTAACTGCCTTGTTCAGGGACAGAACAGCATGTCACATCGGGGATTTGATCTTTCAACCTTTCGGTTACTAGTCCAATGCTCTAACCACTAGGCTACCCTGCCTCCCCATACCTCTGTATATACCTCTACCTCTGTATATACCCCTACCTCTGTATATACCCCTACCTCTGTATATACCCCTACCTCTGTACATACCCCTACCTCTGTCATCACTTCAAAACAGTTCGTTGAAACTGACTGTTTTGTCCTTGATGTCAACTACTGCATCTCAGATTCACGTCGCTGTAGTTCCATTATGTTCCACATTCGCTCCTGCTGTTGCAGTGTAGCAGATAAGTTATCCAAAAAGAAGCCAGACTAACTACAGACTAACTAGAAACCCAAGCCATGTAAACAGAATAAACATCAAACTTACTGGTTTTCCGAGCCAGCTGATTGGTGGAGGTCGATGTCACCTGTCCTTTGATTCCTCTGTAGTCCCGCTTCTCCCAAGATGCATTGCTCTCTCTGTTGCCGGTGTCCACATCCCTGCCCTGCCCCACCTGGAGGGACTTCCTCCCCCCTCCTGGGCTCCAGCTTACCCCCCTCCTCACAGACATATGACCCCTCTCCGTCTCCATCTCTACCCCCAGGAAGGTGCCTCGATCTGGGGGAGCTTTGATGCACTGCTGGGGAGTTCTGGAGCCTCTCTTGTTCTCCTCAGGTTTGCTCCACAGTTTCTGTCTCTTCTTCTACCCAGACTGTCTGCAGCCCTGCATGTCAGTTTGAGGATCACCGTTTGGGGAGCGTTTGGGGAACGTTTGGAGAGAAAAAGAGAATCACCAGTGGGGATAAGGAGAATCTTAGCTGTCCATATTGCTTCTCCTACCGCTTGACATTTCTCTTTCTGTAGTAATCCTCCTTTAATGTTTCCTTTAGTCCTTGTAGCTAGCAGGGAGGGAGGCTGACAGGATGGAAGAAGTGTGCTGTTCCTCTGGTTCTGACACACTGTAACTACACAGTATTACTCAGGACTTACCAGAAACAGTATCAGGGACCTCCCGGGAGACTAAAGCAGGCTGGGAGTTCCACAGACACAGAGCACTCTGGATCAGTTCCCATGGACCACAGCCAAGACGCTTTCACAATAACGATGTGCCCGACTGCAAAACTCCAGCTAAAGAAGAAAGCCTGATAAAACATTCCTATTTCTGTTTGTGTCTGTCTTCCCTCTCTCTCTCAATCTTTTTCTTTCTCCAAAAACCCAGACGCTTCTCGTCTCTTCCTCACCCCTTTTTCTTTCAATCTTTCTTTTGTTTTTCTTTCTCAGTCCAGCCACCAAAACATGCCTGTTGACTGCATTGCAATCTCTACTAGACAGATAATTTTTCGTGTTGAGAAAGCGAGCAGCTCTTTATCTTGGAAGACCATTACTCAACAACGAGACGGGGGGGTGACTGTGGTGGAAATGTTTCAAAGCTTCCTGCTGTTTGGTTCGGACGAAGTGAGAAACAGCATTTCACTCTAGAAAGGTCACTGCTAAAGAGCAGTCAGGATCGCCGAGCTCCGCTGGCCGTTATCTCATCCAGATGGCTTCCTGTGTGAGAGTCACATACATTAAAGTATATACACTAAGCCCAGAAAACCTTCTATAAACAGAATAATTGATATGTTCCAAGGAGTTGGACTTTTAATCACTCGGGAGTCGAGCAGGGAGTCGAGCAGGGAGTCGACGAGGAGGGAGTCGAGCAGGGACTCGACGAGGAGGTAGTCAAGCAGGGAGTCGAGCAGGGAGTCGACGAGGAGGGAGTCGAGCAGGGAGTCGAGCAGGGAGTCGACGAGGAGGGAGTCAAGCAGGGAGTCGAGCAGAGGGTCGCATTTTAGTCCTGTTGGATGTTGGTTTGGATTAGATGCAGAGATATACAGTATGTTCTCTTAATATCCACACATTATCATTATATCCATACATTATCATTATATCCAAACATTATCATTCTATCCACACATTATCATTATATCCACACATTATCATTATATCCATACATTACCATTATATCTACACATTATCATTCTATCCGTACATTATCATTCTATCCACACATTATCATTCTATCCATACCTTAGCGTTAGAGCTGAGGCTCAGGTAGCAGAGTTCAGTTGGTTTATTTAGGTTGTTTCGGGGGGAGATTACAATGTCTATGTTAAGGGAAATAGGTTGTTTATCCAGTCTGGGTGATATTTCAACTGTCAGTCAGGGTGATCTGTCTCTCCAGTCCCTATTGAAGGAGTGTATGGTAAAACATGGTGCTGTAGGATTCAGGGTAGAGTAAAGCTGCTGTTGTCTCGAGGGGCTGATCTCCGCTGGCACTGTGTCTCCGAGCCCTTGCAGTGTCCCCCGGGGGTCCGGAACACTACCACCTGAAAGACAGGAGAAGAAGAAGATCAGTATTCATCTGTAAACTGAATTCATTTCTACCCTCTCTGACTCACTGATGTGTAGAATGGCAGGAAGTGAGGATGGAGCCTTGCCCGAGGGGGGGGCAGAAAGAAGTGCGGCCCACGCCTTTGGCCATCCAGTGCTCCGAGGTCTGCACTCCTAGAAGTAGAGGGGCCTTTTGTCTCGCCACACCAGCTGAACCTTTCCAGTTCACAAAGGTTCCTTGAGGAATCCCTCTGAAAACATTCAAACCGGTACCTTTTTTGTGATGAGATGGGTTTCGTTTTTTAACCTTTTCAATAATATATTGTAGATTGAATGTGTATCAGATTGGAGGGGCACAGTTTATTTGAGGCTTTCAGATAGTTGTTTCTTGTCCACCCGTTAGGGTAAATGTAATTCTCGTTCATCATGTTAATATTGAAGACTGCAAATATATATACATATATATTTATGCATATTTATGCATATTACATATTCTTAAATATAATATTAATAATATTAACATTGTTAATTATATATGGTTATAAAGTGGTAACTATTCCAACTTTGGGAATAACACAGACTCTTGAGGAACTAATATGGCTCCGTTAGCCTCGTTGAAGCTACAAAACTATCAGTCTTCAACAATACAACAGAACAGACATTTACTCTAATGGGTGACCCAAAAATATATCTATCTTAAAGCCCCTGCCAAGCCACGCCTCCACTCCAGGGTTCTTCCAGGAACCCGTTGCTATGGTGATTAATTAAAGGTTCCTCCAAGAACCGCTCAACCAACCGAAAGTGCAAATATGAACAATTGACTTGCAATGGTTCCTTGAGGATCTCCAGGGGTTCACACACACACACACACACACACACACACACACACACACACACACACACACACACACACACACACACACACACACACACACACACACACACACACACACACACACACACACACACACACACACACAATACTGTATCAAGGCTAGAGGGGTGGAGAATGAAGCAGGAAAAGCCTTATTAAGAGTTGTGAACATGAGGATAACCCCAGTGTTGTCCTACAGGGGAAAGAACGGTCAGGACATTAAGAGTTGGATGTCAGGAAATCTCACTAAATCTGACTAAAGCTGCCAACGCTTAGCTTTATCTCTACCTCGGACCTGGTGGTGACGGGAGACATAGTGTGTTGTATTGCACACAGGAGCTGACAAGGTTAATGTGGATTAATGAATATATGCTTTATCTATACTCCAGTCTCAAGTGTTACAACTGTCACCTGTCATGTCTCAGTCTATAAAGGATTACATTAGACAAGGTGGGTCATGTCTCAGTCTATAAAGGATTACATTAGACAAGGAGGGTCATGTCTCAGTCTATAAAGGATTACATTAGACAAGGAGGGTCATGTCTCAGTCTATAAAGGATTACATTAGACAAGGAGGGTCATGTCTCAGTCTATAAAGGATTACATTAGACAAGGAGGGTCAGGTTTCTCAACCAAATTTATTACAACACCCTGGGACTGTCTGTCTGTCTGTCATGATAAACCTGTGTCTGTGTGTCCCATCCCTGTTCAGACTTGTCTGTCCCCATTGCGATGGGGGTTCGCCTTGTTGTGCTCTTCAACGTGATAGTCAAGAGCTTAGTCACACAGACACAAAGAACAGTGTTGTTGTTGATAACCCCCTACAACCCCAAACACACACACACACACACACACACACACACACACACACACACACACACACACACACACACTTTATTTGTATTTTGTATTGGGGTTTATTATGGATCCCCATTAGTTTCTGCCAAGGCAGCAGCTACTCTTCCTGGGGTTTATGAAGGATCCCCATTAGTTCCTGCCAAGGCAGCAGCTACTCTTCCTGGGGTTTATTATGGATCCCCATTCGTTTCTGCCAAGGCAGCAGCTACTCTTCCTGGGGTTTATGAAGGATCCCCATTAGTTCCTGCCAAGGCAGCAGCTACTCTTCCTGGGGTTTATTAGGGATCCCCATTAGTTCCTGCCAAGGCATGACCTACTCTTCCTGGGGTTTATTAAGGATCCCCATTAGTTCCTGCCAAGGCAGCAGTTACTCTTCCTGGGGTTTATTAAGGATCCCCATTAGTTCCTGCCAAGGCAGCAGTTACTCTTCCTGGGGTTTATTAAGGATCCCCATTAGTTCCTGCCAAGGCAGCAGCTACTCTTCCTGGGGTTTATTAGGGATCCCCATTAGTTCCTGCCAAGGAAGCAGTTACTCTTCATGGGGTTTATTAAGGATCCCCATTAGTTCCTGCCAAGGCAGCAGCTACTCTTCCTGGGGTTTATTAGGGATCCCCATTAGTTCCTGCCAAGGCATGAACTACTCTTCCTGGGGTTTATTAAGGATCCCAATTAGTTCCTGCCAAGGCAGCAGCTACTCTTCCTGGGGTTTATTAAGGATCCCCATTAGTTCCTGCCAAGGCAGCAGCTACTCTTCCTGGGGTTTATTAAGGATCCCCATTAGTTCCTGCCAAGGCAGCAGCTACTCTTCCTGGGGTTTATTAGGGATCCCCATTAGTTCCTGCCAAGGCATGAACTACTCTTCCTGGGGTTTATTAAGGATGCCCATTAGTTCCTGCCAAGGCAGCAGCTACTCTTCCTGGGGTTTGTTAAGGATCCCCATTAGTTCCTGCCAAGGCAGCAGCTACTCTTCCTGGGGTTTATTAGGGATCCCCATTAGTTCCTGCCAAGGAAGCAGCTACTCTTCCTGGGGTTTATTAAGGATCCCCATTAGTTTCTGCCAAGGCAGCAGCTACGCGTCCTGGGGTTTATTAAGGATCCCCATTAGTTTCTGCAAAGGCAGCAGCTACTCTTCCTGAGGGTTATTATGGATCCCCATTAGATCCTGCCAAGGCAGCAGCTACTCTTCCTGGGGTTTATTATGGATCCCCATTAGTTCCTGCCAAGGCAGCAGCTACTCTTCCTGGGGTTTATTATGGATCCCCATTAGTTTCTGCCAAGGCAGCAGCTACTCTTCCTGGGGTTCATTATGGATCCCCATTAGTTCCTGCCAAGGCAGCAGCTACTCTTCCTGGGGTTTATTAAGGATCCCCATTAGTTTCTGCAAAGGCAGCAGCTACTCTTCCTGGGGTTTATTAAGGATCCCCATTAGTTCCTGCCAAGGCAGCAGCTACTCTTCCTGGGGTTTATTAAGGATCCCCATTAGTTCCTGCCAAAGCATTAACTAGTCTTCCTGGGGTTTGTTATGGATCCCCATTAGTTCCTGCCAAGGTAGTAACTAGTCTTCCTGAGGTTTATTATGGATCCCCATTAGTTCCTGCCAAGGCAGCAGCTACTCTTCCTGGGGTTTGTTATGGATCCCCATTAGTTCCTGCCAAGGTAGTAACTAGTCTTCCTGGGGTTTGTTATGGATCCCCATTATTTCCTGCCAAGGCAGCAGCTACTCTTCCTGGGGTTTGTTATGGATCCCCATTAGTTCCTGCCAAGGTAGTAACTAGTCTTCCTGAGGTTTATTATGGATCCCCATTAGTTCCTGCCAAGGCAGCAGCTACTCTTCCTGGGGTTTGTTATGGATCCCCATTAGTTCCTGCCAAGGTAGTAACTAGTCTTCCTGGGGTTTGTTATGGATCCCCATTAGTTCCTGCCAAGGTAGTAACTAGTCTTCCTGGGGTCTGGCAAAATTAAGGCATTTATACATTTTTTTAAACCTGACAATACATTCATTACAGAATTCACAACACACTATCGTGCCCTCAGGGCCCTACTCCACTACCACATATCTACAACACAAAATCAGTGTGTACGTTTGTGTATATTGAGTATCAAATCAAATCATATTGCATTAGTCACATGCTCCGAATACAACAGGTTACAAACCTTACAGTGAAATGCTTACTTACAAGTCCTTTTCCAACAATATAGTTAAAAAATAAATAAGAATAAGAATAAGAAATACAAGTAACAAGTACTTAAAGAGCAGCAGTAAAATAACACTAGCAAGACTATATACAGGGGGTACCGGTACAGAGTCAATGTGGAGGCTATATACAGGGGGGTACCGGTACAGAGTAAATGTGGAGGCTATATACAGGGGGTACCAGTACAGAGTCAATGTGGAGGCTATATACAGGGGGTACCGGTACAGAGTCAATGTGGAGGCTATATACAAGGTGTTACGGTACAGAGTCAATGTGGAGGCTATATACAGGGGGTACCAGTACAGAGTCAATGTGGAGGCTATATACAGGGGGTACCGGTACAGAGTCAATGTGGAGGCTATATACAGGGGGTACCAGTACAGAGTCAATGTGGAGGCTATATACAGGGGGGTACCGGTACAGAGTCAATGTGGAGGCTATATACAAGGTGTTACGGTACAGAGTCAATGTGGAGGCTATATGCAGGGTGTACTGGTACAGAGTCAATGTGGAGGGAATATACAGGGGGTACCGGTACAGAGTCAATGTGGAGGCTATATACAGGGTGTTACGGTACAGAGGCTATATGCAGGGTGTACTGGTACAGAGTCAATGTGGAGGGAATATACAGGGGGTACCGGTACAGAGTCAATGTGGAGGGAATATACAGGGGGTACCGGTACAGAGTCAATGTGGAGGCTATATACAGGGGGTACCGGTACAGAGTAAATGTGGAGGCTATATACAGGGGGGTACCGGTACAGAGTCAATGTGGAGACTATATACAGCTGGCAAAATCTTTTCATTCTCCTGAGGGGGAATAGGTTTTGTCGTGCCCTCTTCACGACTGTCTTGGTGTGCTTGGACCATGTTAGTTTGCTGGTGATGTGGACACCAAGGAACTTGAAGCTCTCAACCTGCTCCACTGCAGCCCCGTTGATGAGAATGGGGACGTGCTCGTTCCTCTTTTTCCTGTAGACAGGTAACTCTTTATCAACAAGGAAGGAGGGGAGGTGAAGCCATAACACATACGTTTTTTCAGCAGCAGACCATGATCGATAATGTCAAAAGCCACAGTGAAGTCTAACAAAAACAGCCCCTGCAATCATTTTTATCATAAATTTCTCTCAGCCAATCATCAGTCATTTGTGTAAGTGCTGTGCTTGTTGAGTGTCCTTCCCTATAAGCGTGCTGAAAGTCTGTTGTCAATTTGTTTACAGTAAAACAGCATTGTTATCTGGTCAAACACAGTTTCTTTCAAAAGTTTACTAAGGGTTGGTAACAGGCTGATTGGTCGACTATTTGAGCCAGTAAAGGGGGCTTTACTATTCTTGGGTAGTGGAATGACTTTAGCTTCCTTCCAGGCCTGAGGGCGCACACTCTCTAGTAGGCTTAAATTGAAGATATGGTAAATAGGAGTGGTAATATCGTCCCCTATTATCGTCAGTAATTTTCCATCCAGGTTGTCAGACCGCTGTGGCTTGTCATTGTTGATAGACAACAACAACAACAACAACAACAAAAATCACCTCTTCCGCACTCACTTTATGGAATTCAAATGTACAATTATTGTCATTGATCAACGTATCTACCAAATATTACCCAATGCTCAACGTTCAAACAAAATGTTCTGCCCAGCGGGTACCTGATGTGTCGGCACTGAGGCCGATATGAGAAGAGGAAGAAGGGTTTTATTGTTTAGAACACAATGGCTGCTTAACAAATTGCACCCTATTCCCTATATGGTGCACTACTTTTGACAAGGGCCCATAGTAGGGCAGTGTACGGGGTGGCATTAGGGACACGTGTAATGACAAGAGCTCTCTTTGATTCCTATTGATGTGTTTTAAGGAGGGAGGACAGATATACACTACATGACCCAAAGAACATCTCATTCCAAAAACGATGAGCATTAATATGGAGTTGGTTCCTTTACTGCCCTTTACTGCTAAAGCAGCCTCAGCATCTCTGGGAAGGAGATGTTGGAATATTGCTGCTAAAACAGTCTCAGCTCCTCTGGGAAGGCTTTCCACTAGATGTTGGAACATTGCTGTGGGGGACTTGCTTCCATTCAGCCACAAGAGCATTAATGAGGTCGAGCATCTGATGTTTGGCATATCAGGCCTGGCTCGCAGATGACTTTCCAATTCATCCCAAAGGTGTTCGATGGGGTTGAGGTCAGGGCTCTGTGCAGGCCAGTCAAGTTCTCCCACACTGATCTTGATAAGCCATTTCTGTATGGACCTAGCTTTGTGCACCGGGACATTGTCATGCTGAAACAGGAAAGGTCCTTCCCCAAACTGTTGCAACAAAGATGGAAGCACAGAATCATCTAGAATGTCATTGTTAGCTGTAGCGTTAAGATTTCCCTTCACTGGAACTAAGGGGCCCAAACCATGAAAAACAGCCACAGACCATTATTCCTCCACCACCAAACTTTACAGCTGGCACTATGCATTGGGGGCAGGTAGTGTTCTCCTGGCATCCGCCAAACCCAGATTCGTTCGTTGTACTACCAGATGGTGAAACATGATTCATCACTCAAGAGAATGCATTTCCACCACTACTATAGTTCAGTCGCGGCGAGCTTTACACCACTCCAGCCGACACTTGGCATTACGCATAGGGAGATCTTAGGATTGTGTGCGGCTGCTCGGCCATGGAAAACCATTTTTTGTAAGCTCCCGACGTACAGTTCTTGTGCTGAAGTTGCTTCCAGATGCAGTTTAGAACTCGGTAGTGAGTGTTACAACTGAAGACAGACGATTGTTACGCACTTCGCACTCTGTTCTGTAAGCTTGTGTGGCCTACCACTTTGCGGCTGAGCCGTTGTTGCTCCTAGACGTGTTTCCACTTCACAATAACAGTACTTACAGTTGTAGCAGGGCAGAAGTTTGACGATCTGACTTGTTGTGAAGGTGGCATCCTATGACGGTACCATGTTGAAATTCACTGAGCTATTTAGTAAAGCTATTCTACTGCCATTGTTTGTCTATGGAGATTGCAGGGCTATTGCGCTCAATTGTATACACCGAATCCACTCATTTAAAGGGGTGTCTACATACTTTTGAAAATATAGTGTATACGTTGATCAATGATTAAGGGCTTGTAAGTAAGCATTTCACGGTAAGGTCTACTACACCTGTTGTAACGTGACCTGTGACAATTAATAACATTTGATTTGATTTGATTTGAACCTTTGAATATTTATATTGAAATCTTTGGGTAAGCTTTAGAGAAAGTCTGGCACAGCAGAAAACAACATCAAAACGTCTCAATGTATATCCCTCAAGACCTGAACTCTATAACCTCTGTGTTTCTCCTGATTTGTAATTTCACAATCCAGACGATTTAAGCAGAACATAAAAATAACCTTAAACTCTGAACTCCACAACATCTGTTTTGTGTCCCTAATTCCAACATTCACAACTACCAAATAAATCCACAGTCATGCTGCTTGGATGAATTCCACAAGCATTAACGTGTCTTATTATATCCCTCGAATCCTGAACTGAACCGTACAAACCTCGTGTTTGGGCTCATTACTCAGAACTACCAGCAAATCCACCAGTTGTGGTTGTGGAAAGTCTCATCATGCGGGAGATTTGGTTCTGGGTACTGACATTAGGTTTTGGATGTGAGTTAAGGTGTAATTGTGGATTTTGAAGTTTAGGAATATCTCGCTTCCCAACTCAGACTACATCGTCCCCTGACTCCATCGCACCCTGACCCCATCACACCCTGGCCCCATCACACCCTGACCCCATCACACCCTGATTCCATCGCCCCCTGACCCCATCCCCTCCTGACCCCATCGCCCCCTGACCCCATCACACCCTGGCCCCATCACACCCTGACCCCATCGCACCCTGACCCCATCGCCCCCTGACCCCATCGCCCCCTGGCCCCATCACCCACTGACCCATCACCTCCTGACTCCATCGCACCCTGACCCCATCACCACCTGACCCCATCACACCCTGACCCCATCGCCCCCTGACTCCATCACACCCTGACCCCATCACCTCCTGACTCCATCACACCCTGACCACATCGCCCCCTGACCCCATCGCCCCCTGACCCCATCACCCCCTGATCCCATCGCCTCCTGACCCCATCACCCCCTCCCTGACCCCATCGCCCTCTGACCCCATCACTCCCTGACCCCATCATTCCCTGACCCCATCACACCCTGGCCCCATCACCCCCTAACCCCATCACTCCCTGACCCCATCACACCCTGACCCCATCACACCCTGACCCCATCACCGGCAATCCGCGATCCCCTTTGTACGCAGCCGAAGCACTTACCCACAGGTGCGTCACGCGGCCTTGCCTAACGGGGAAAGGGAGGGTGGAGCTAGTCGGGCACAACCCAGTTAAATAAAGATGAAATAAAATACAACATAAAACTAATAAAGATCTAAGGATATAATTTACAGCGTCTGTCCCCTCAGGCTGCATGGGAGTGTAGTCACATATTTCCTGTATGCCTCCACCCTATGATGAATATACAGCCCTGTCCTACAGTTCACCTGTCTGTCATCTTCCCCTTACAGTCCTGTCCTACAGGTCACCTGTCCTACAGTTCACCTGTCTGTCACCTTCACCTGTCCTACAGTTCACCTGTCTGTCATCTTCCCCTTACAGTTCTGTCCTACAGGACACCTGTCCTACAGTTCACCTGTCTGTCACCTTCCCCTTACAGTCCTGTCCTACAGTCACCTGTCCTACAGTTCACCTGTCTGTCACCTCCCCTTACAGTCCTGTCCTACAGTTCACCTGTCTGTCACCTTCCCCTTACAGTCCTGTCCTACAGTTCAACTGTCTGTCACCTCCCCCTGTCCTACAGTTCACCTGTCTGTCACCTCCCCCTGTCCTACAGTTCACCTGTCTGTCACCTCCCCCTGTCCTACAGTTCACCTGTCTGTCACCTCCCCTTACAGTCCTGTCCTACAGTTCACCTGTCTGTCATCTCCCCCTGTCCTGCAGTTCACCTGTCTGTCATCTTCCCCTTATAGTCCTGTCCTACAGTTCACCTGTCTGTCATCGTCCCCTTACAGTCCTGTCCTACAGTTCACCTGTCTGTCATCTATCCCTGTCCTGCAGTTCACCTGTCTGTCATCTTTCCCTTACAGTCCTGTCCTACAGTTCACCTGTCCTACAGTTCACCTGTCTGTCATCTTCCCCTTACAGTCCTGTCCTACAGTTCCCCTGTCCTACAGTTCACCTGTCTGTCATCTTCCCCTTACAGTCCTGTCCTACAGTTCACCTGTCTGTCACCTCCCCCTTACAGTCCTGTCCTACAGTTCACCTGTCTGTCACCTAACCCTGTCCTACAGTTCATCTGTCTGTCACCTTCCCCTTACAGTCCTGTCCTACAGTTCACCTGTCTGTCACCTCCCCTTACAGTCCTGTCCTACAGTTCACCTGTCTGTCACCTCCCCTTACAGTCCTGTCCTACAGTTCACCTGTCTGTCATCTTCCCCTTACAGTCCTGTCCTACAGTTCACCTGTCTGTCACCTCCCCCTTACAGTCCTGTCCTACAGTTCACCTGTCTGTCACCTAACCCTGTCCTACAGTTCATCTGTCTGTCACCTTCCCCTTACAGTCCTGTCCTACAGTTCATCTGTCTGTCACCTTCCCCTTACAGTCCTGTCCTACAGTTCACCTGTCTGTCACCTCCCCTTACAGTCCTGTCCTACAGTTCACCTGTCTGTCACCTCCCCTTACAGTCCTGTCCTACAGTTCACCTGTCTGTCATCGTCCCCTTACAGTCCTGTCCTACAGTTCACCTGTCTGTCATCTATACCTGTCCTGCAGTTCACCTGTCTGTCATCTTTCCCTTACAGTCCTGTCCTACAGTTCCCCTGTCCTACAGTTCACCTGTCTGTCATCTTCCCCTTACAGTCCTGTCCTACAGTTCACCTGTCCTACAGTTCACCTGTCTGTCATCTTCCCCTTACAGTCCTGTCCTACAGTTCACCTGTCTGTCATCTATCCCTGTCCTGCAGTTCACCTGTCTGTCATCTTTCTCTTACAGTCCTGTCCTACAGTTCACCTGTCCTACAGTTCACCTGTCTGTCATCTTCCCCTTACAGTCCTGTCCTACAGTTCCCCTGTCCTACAGTTCACCTGTCTGTCATCTTCCCCTTACAGTCCTGTCCTACAGTTCACCTGTCCTGTTCACCTATCATTTCCATGACTGATCAGAACTTGCTTTGTCACAGCTGTCTTGTCCCTCCGCAGCAGACATGTGGTGAGCAATATGTTTGGACCATCGAATCACAGTAAAATCCCTGTATCAAATCACAGTAAAATCCCTGTATCGAATCACAGTAAAATCCCTGAATCGAATCACAGTAAAATCCCTGTATCGAATCACAGTAAAATCCCTGAATCGAATCACAGTAAAATCCCTGTATCGAATCACAGAAAAATCCCTATATCGAATCACAGTAAAATCCCTTTATCGAATCACAGTAAAATCCCTGCATCGAATCACAGTAAAATCCCTGTATCGAATCACAGTAAAATCCCTGTATCGAATCACAGTAAAATCCCTATATCGAATCACAGTAAAATCCCTGAATCGAATCACAGTAAAATCCCTGTATCGAATCACAGTAAAATCTCTGAATCGAATCACAGTAAAATCCCTGTATCGAATCACAGTAAAATCCCTGAATCGAATCACAGTAAAATCCCTGTATCGAATCACAGTAAAATCCCTATATCGAATCACAGTAAAATCCCTATATCGAATCACAGTAAAATCCCTGAATCGAATCACAGTAAAATCCCTGTATCGAATCACAGTAAAATCCCTGAATCGAATCACAGTAAAATCCCTGAATCGAATCACAGTAAAATCCCTGTATCGAAACACAGTAAAATCCCTGTATCGAATCACAGTAAAATCCCTGAATCGAATCACAGTAAAATCCCTGTATCGAATCACAGTAAAATCCCTGAATCGAATCACAGTAAAATCCCTGAATCGAATCACAGTAAAATCCCTGTATCGAATCACAGTAAAATCCCTGAATCGAATCACAGTAAAATCCCTGAATCGAATCACAGTAAAATCCCTGTATCGAATCACAGTAAAATCCCTATATCGAATCACAGTAAAATCCCTATATCGAATCACAGTAAAATCCCTGAATCGAATCACAGTAAAATCCCTGTATCGAATCACAGTAAAATCCCTGAATCGAATCACAGTAAAATCCCTGTATCGAAACACAGTAAAATCCCTATATCGAATCACAGTAAAATCCCTGAATCGAATCACAGTAAAATCCCTGAATCGAATCACAGTAAAATCCCTGTATCGAATCACAGTAAAATCCCTGAATCGAATCACAGTAAAATCCCTGAATCGAATCACAGTAAAATCCCTGAATCGAATCACAGTAAAATCCCTGAATCGAATCACAGTAAAATCCCTGTATCGAATCACAGTAAAATCCCTGAATCGAATCACAGTAAAATCCCTGTATCGAATCACAGTAAAATCCCTATATCGAATCACAGTAAAATCCCTATATCGAATCACAGTAAAATCCCTGTATCGAATCACAGTAAAATCCCTGAATCGAATCACAGTAAAATCCCTGAATCGAATCACAGTAAAATCCCTGTATCGAATCACAGTAAAATCCCTGAATCGAATCACAGTAAAATCCCTGTATCGAATCACAGTAAAATCCCTGAATCGAATCACAGTAAAATCCCTATATCGAATCACAGTAAAATCCCTATATCGAATCACAGTAAAATCCCTGAATCGAATCACAGTAAAATCCCTGTATCGAATCACAGTAAAATCCCTGAATCGAATCACAGTAAAATCCCTGTATCGAAACACAGTAAAATCCCTGTATCGAATCACAGTAAAATCCCTGAATCGAATCACAGTAAAATCCCTGAATCGAATCACAGTAAAATCCCTGTATTTAATCACAATCGATATAGAATTGTGAGAATCGTGAGAATCGTAATACATATCGGAACGCCAACTAGGTATCGTGATAATATCATATCTTCGCCTCCCTGGCAAATACCCAGCCTTAGTAAATGTCCCATATATCAATTCCACCTTCTGATGGATTTACTGTGTACTGTTCCACACAGTAATTACTGTAATGGAGGGTGTGGCATGTCAGCTCAGCTTTTGTGTGAGAGTGTTATCCCTCATATATCCCACATCTCCACCTAATACTATATGATATTCTGATGAAATATATACTGCCATACACTACTGTCTTCAGTATATTTGTATAAACCCCTCCCTGCAGTACCCACTCTACGTAGTACCCACTCTATGTTGTACCCACACTACGTAGTACCCACTCTATGCAGTACCCACTCTATGTTGTACCCACTCTATGCAGTACTCACTCTATGCAGAACCCACTCTATGTAGTACCCACTCTATGTAGTACCCACTCTATGTAGTACCCACTCTATGTAGTACCCACTCTACATAGTACCCACTCTATGCAGTACCCACTCTATGTAGTACCCACTCTATGTAGTACCCACTCTATGTAGTACCCACTCTATGCAGTACACACTCTATGCAGTACACACTCTATGCAGTACACACTCTACATAGTATCCAATCTATGCAGTACACACTCTATGCAGTACACACTCTATGTAGTACCCACTCTACGTAGTACCCACTCTATGCAGTACCCACTCTATGTAGTACCCACTGTATATAGTACCCACTCTATGCAGTACCCACTCTATGCAGTACCCACTCTATACAGTACTCACTCTATGTTGTACCCACTCTATGTAGTACCCACTCTATGCAGTACCCACTCTATGCAGTACCCACTTTATGTAGTACCCACTCTATACAGTACCCACTCTATGCAGTACCCACTCTATGTAGTACCCACTCTATGCAGTATTTACTCTATGTAGTACCCACTCTATGCAGTACCCACTCTATGTTGTACCCACTTTATGTAGTACCTACTCTATGCAGTACCCATTCTATGCAGTACCCACTCTATGCAGTACCCACTCTACATAGTACCCAATCTACATAGTACCCACTCTATGTAGTACCCACTCTATGCAGTACCCACTCTATGCAGTACCCACTCTACATAGTACCCAATCTACAAAGTACCCACTCTATGTAGTTCCCACTCTATGCAGTACCCACTCTATGTAGTACCCACTCTATGCAGTACTCACTCTATGCAGTACCCACTCTATGCAGTACCCACTCTATGCAGTACCCACTCTATGCAGTACACACTCTACATAGTATCCACTCTATGCAGTACACACTCTATGCAGTACCCACTCTATGCAGTACCCACTCTATGCAGTACCCACGCTATGTAGTACCCACTCTATGCAGTACCCACTCTATGTAGTACCCACTCTATGTAGTACCCACTCTATGCAGTACCCACTCTATGCAGTACCCACTCGATGCAGTACCCACTCTAGGCAGTACCCACTCCACGTAGTAATAGAATAATGTGAGATGTGAGTATGAATGTCAGGTGAGTGAGAGAGAGCATTCCTGAGAGGATTTCAAGTGTATCCGTTACCTATCCCATAATATTCGGGCTGGTACGGACCATGACTGACATGTTGCCATGATGATCCCCTTTGGGCTGTAGAACCGATAATGTGTTGTTAATCTCAGGGCCTACCCACATATCCATTACACACACTCACACACACACACACACACACACACACACACACACACACACACACACACACACACACACACACACACACACACACACACACACACACACACATAGGGGTTTAAGCAGGCTCTGTTCTACTCTCTCATGTTCAGGCAAAGGACCATTCAATGACCTCCCAAATAATTGTGGGTTTTGCTCCAAAATTGGCATTCCTGGTTCATAATTCATCTTCTGAGGAGGAGGAGGAGGGGGAGGAAGAGGTGGGGGAGGGAAAGGGGTAGGGGGGAGGGGGAGGGAGGGAAGGAAGGAAGGAGACAGTGATAGCCCCGGCATGCCTTGGCTTGTGTTGGAGGTGATGACTGACAATCAAAACAATGTCAGTCACAGACTTCAATGAAATGGTTCTTTCTACTCCCCCTCTCTCTCTCTCCCTCTCCCCCTCTCTCTCTCTCTCTCTCTCTCTCTCTCTCTCTCTCTCTCTCTCTCTCTCTCTCTCTCTCTCTCTCTCTCTCTCTCTCTCTCTCTCTCTCTCTCTCTCTCTCTCTCTCTCTCTCTCTCTCTCTCTATCTATCTATCTATCTATCTATCTATCTATCTCTCTCTCTCTCTCTCTCTCTCTCTCTCTCTCTCTCTCTGTCTGTCTCTCAGTCTCTCTCTCGCTGTCTCTCCCCCTCTCTTGTCTCTTTCTCTCCCTCACCCCTCTCCCCTCTGTCTGATTTCATCTCCTATATCATGTGAGAGTAAATATTGTAATGAAGCGTGTGACGTGCACAGCAGGGCCACAGTGAGACCTGCAGGTGTTCAAGATAAACAGGATAGGTGTGTAAAAACCAACATGGCATGCCAAGAGTTTCGTTGGGCCAGTAACCAAAAAGATTGAGGATCGAATCCCCGAACTGACAAGGTTAAAAAAATCTGTCGTTCTGCCCCTGAACAAGGCAGTTAACCCACTGTTCCCCTGAACAAGGCAGTTAACCCACTGTTCCCTTGAACAAGGCAGTTAACCCACTGTTCCCTTGAACAAGGCAGTTAACCCACTGTTCCCCTGAACAAGGCAGTTAACCCACTGTTCCCCTGAACAAGGCAGTTAACCCACTGTTCCCCTGAACAAGGCAGTTAACCCACTGTTCCCCTGAACAAGGCAGTTAATCCACTGTTCCCCGGGCCCCGAAAAAGTGGATGTCGATTAAGGCAGCCCCCACCGCACCTCTCCGATTCAGAGGGGTTGGGTTAAATGCAGAAGACACATCTCAGTTGAATGCATTCAGTTGTACAACTGACTAGTTATTCCCCCCCTTCCCCCTTTTCCCCTGTCATTACAGATGACTGAATACATTTGTTGTGTTACACCGACTCACATGTCGAATTCATGCAATGTCATGAATAAGTTGTGTCTCTAATAAATCATTTGTATGGTAACGTATGGCAAAACAAAATACTGTTATTTCCTCTCATAGACCATTATACTGGTCCTCACCTGCTGTATCACAGGAAGGTAAGACAATACAGTCTCCAGCTAGCGAACCCTTCATCTGATACGCTCGTCTAACGTTACACGATACCGCTGCTCTGAGTCTCTAACCAGGGCTGGCCACATCCAGACTCCACACAGTCACAGTCAAGACAATACACCTCTGCTCTGAGTCTCTAACCAGGGCTGGCCACATCCAGACTCCACACAGTCACAGTCAATACTCTACACCTCTGCTCTGAGTCCCTAACCAGGGCTGTCCACATCCAGACTCCACACAGTCACAGTCAATACTCTACATCACTGCTCTGAGTCCCTAACCAGGGCTGGCCACATCCAGACTCCACACAGTCACAGTCAAGACAATAGGCTAGTCTATCAGTGACAGCTCTAGCTGACCGCAGTGCTAATGTAGCCACCAGCTAACCAGCCCCCTCTGCAGAACTACAACCTGCACGAAGGGAAAGTGACTAAATGGCAACCGACAGATGTTTGTCATCAGTTAGTTCAAAAGTTGACATTTCAAAGTTCATGTTTCCCCCATTTTAAAAAATATATTTTTTAACCTTGTAGTCCCATGCACTCTGTCCATTCCCCCCTCGGAGAGGTAGGCTAACAACTGACAGATCAACACAATTGACTATAAGTCAAACTCAAAGTACAAGTCCACATGCAGCAAAACAGTCACTGTGCCAAAACGTCTAATCTAGGCGTTACAAGCTGAACTGTAGAGCATTCCTGTATAACAGATAGCAGCTGTACAGTAGATGTATGGTGGTCGCAGCTCACCTGTACTCCGGTGGGTCGGTGTGTGCGAGGCTCACGGCTAGTTTGTACTGCCCCCTTTCAGCTCCTCAGAGTTCCCCCTTCTTCTTCTCTCTGGGACGGACTCTCTCTCTCTCTCTCTCTCTCTTTCTCTCGCTCTCTCTATCTCTCTCTCTCTCTCTCTCGCACCCTCTCTGGCTCTCTCTCTCTATCTCTCTCTCTTTCTCTTTCCCTCTCTCTCTCTGAGTAGGACTTTCTCTATTCCCCCAACCCTCCCTCCCTCCCCCCTCTCTCTCTCTCTCTCTCTCTCTCTCTCTCTCCTCCAGCTCCCTCGATTGAATCAGACAGAGAGGAAAAAGAGGGGGGGGAGAGGAGGGGGGAGTAGTCGTACTTGGAGCACAGTAGGCTCTTTGTCTGGCCTCCTGTTCATATGGTTTCCTTCAAGCTTGCATACTGAACACATTATACCATCATATATTTTCATATTCAACACCGGGATGTATTGGGGGGGGGGAGATCTAAGAGGAAGCCCCCTCTCCCCTCTCCATCCCCACATGTTTTCTCTTTCAACCCCCTTTTTCCCTCCAAAAAGCTCAAGGACAAGAATCTGCCGAAAGAAAGAAGGAAATATATATCTATCTATATACATGCAAGGTAATGTAACACTGAAGTGGTACCAAAGGACCAAGCCTTAAAGAGCCAGTTGTTTACATGGTTCTCTTACTGAGAACTCATCGTCGAGGACAGGGGAATATTTCCTCTGGAGATTTAGATCAGGAGAAAGACATAGTCCATAGGACAGAAGGACCTCACAGGTTTAGATTTAGCAGGCATGGGACAGGGGAGAAAGACCATCACAACAACTCATGGCCTGGTTCTGAAATGGCACCCTGTAGTGCACTACTATTGACCAGGGCCTTTTGTAGGTAACAGGGTGTCGTTTGGGACACAGGCATGGTCAGTAAAACACGAGAAGGTTTAGCTGAATGTTGAGATGAGGAGATGAGATGAGGACAGTAATTCATAGTTAGTTATACATGAGAAGGTTTAGCTGAATGTCGAGATGAGAACAGTAATTCATAGTTAGTTAGTTATACACGAGAAGGTTTAGCTGAATGTTGAGATGAGGACAGTAAATCAGACTGGTCTCTTCTGATCTTTAGTCAGCTCCCTCTCTCTCTCTCTGTGTCCTAGCCTGGTTCCAGATCTTTGTGCTCTCTTGCTAACTTCTATGGTAAAAAGGTCTGTGACCAAGCTATAGCTCACTGTCACAGAACTAAGATTTACACAG
Source organism: Oncorhynchus mykiss (assembly GCF_057628025.1). Taxonomy (NCBI): domain Eukaryota; kingdom Metazoa; phylum Chordata; class Actinopteri; order Salmoniformes; family Salmonidae; genus Oncorhynchus; species Oncorhynchus mykiss. Next base: position 38,175,025 of record NC_143035.1, on the reverse strand, counting down.
AGATGTAACCACTTGAAAGTGCCACAGAGAACATTAGCAAACAACTTGTCATGTATTGTGGAGTATTTCACTGTTAAATTGTGGTATAGGCAAATTTATGGGACATTCAAAGACGTCAGCATTATTTACAAACGACACAAACATATCCTGACCCTTAGACGAGTCTTCTTCCTTTACCCTGTGTTGCATTGCACCAGGCTGTGAAATTTGACAGCCTCTTTGAAATACTGTGAAACCAAGGCCTTTCATACGGACTACGGTGGACACCATTGGACCGTGGGCTTGGTCTCTTTTGGGGCCAAGGTGTGAGAGTACAATGGGCGTAACTTGCTCACCGTGCTCACACGATGAGTAACATGACTTCGCTCCTGAATACTTGGGTTAGCTTCCCAAGCTAACGTCTAGGATTTAGCTCAGCGGGCTAACACAGCCCTGTGGTGCGCATGAGACAGAGGTTTGAACCTAGTCATTCACATAACAGTAGTCTTAGGAAAGTAGGGGACTCATTCGGCTGAAAAACGCTGGAAAAAGGTCTCCAAAGGTTTCGTCATTTGAACCAAATGTAGTTCTTCAAAGCTTTCTCATAAGGGGACAGCCGAATAACCTTTTAGGTTCTTGATACAGTAGCATCTGTTTTCTGCAGTAGCATCTGTTTTCTGCAGTAGCACCTGTTTTCTACAGTAGCACCTGTTTTCTGCAGTAGCACCTGTTTTCTGCAGTAGCACCTGTTTTCTGCAGTAGCACCTGTTTTCTGCAGTAGCACCTGTTTTCTACAGTAGCACCTGTTTTCTGCAGTAGCACCAGTAGCACCTGTTTTCTGCAGTAGCACCTGTTTTCTGCAGTAGCAGTAGCACCTGTTTTCTACAGTAGCACCTGTTTTCTGCAGTAGCACCTGTTTTCTACAGTAGCACCTGTTTTCTGCAGTAGCACCTGTTTTCTGCAGTAGCACCTGTTTTCTACAGTAGCACCTGTTTTCTGCAGTAGCACCTGTTTTCTGCAGTAGCAGTAGCACCTGTTTTCTGCAGTAGCACCTGTTTTCTGCAGTAGCACCTGTTTTCTACAGTAGCACCTGTTTTCTACAGGAGCACCTGTTTTCTGCAGTAGCACCTGTTTTCTGCAGTAGCACCTGTTTTCTGCAGTAGCAGTAGCACCTGTTTTCTACAGTAGCACCTGTTTTCTACAGTGGCACCTGTTTTCTGCAGTAGCACCTGTTTTCTGCAGTAGCACCTGTTTTCTGCAGTAGCACCTGTTTTCTACAGTAGCACCTGTTTTCTGCAGTAGCACCAGTAGCACCTGTTTTCTGCAGTAGCACCTGTTTTCTGCAGTAGCAGTAGCACCTGTTTTCTACAGTAGCACCTGTTTTCTGCAGTAGCACCTGTTTTCTGCAGTAGCACCTGTTTTCTGCAGTAGCACCTGTTTTCTACAGTAGCACCTGTTTTCTGCAGTAGCACCTGTTTTCTGCAGTAGCACCTGTTTTCTACAGTAGCACCTGTTTTCTGCAGTAGCACCAGTAGCACCTGTTTTCTGCAGTAGCACCTGTTTTCTGCAGTAGCAGTAGCACCTGTTTCCAAAGGTCTCCAAAGGTTTCGTCATTTGAACCAAATGTAGTTCTTCAAAGCTTTCTCATAAGGGGACAGCCGAATAACCTTTTAGGTTCTTGATACAGTAGCATCTGTTTTCTGCAGTAGCATCTGTTTTCTGCAGTAGCACCTGTTTTCTACAGTAGCACCTGTTTTCTGCAGTAGCACCTGTTTTCTGCAGTAGCACCTGTTTTCTGCAGTAGCACCTGTTTTCTGCAGTAGCACCTGTTTTCTGCAGTAGCACCTGTTTTCTGCAGTAGCAGTAGCACCTGTTTTCTACAGTAGCACCTGTTTTCTGCAGTAGCACCTGTTTTCTACAGTAGCACCTGTTTTCTGCAGTAGCACCTGTTTTCTGCAGTAGCACCTGTTTTCTACAGTAGCACCTGTTTTCTGCAGTAGCACCTGTTTTCTGCAGTAGCAGTAGCACCTGTTTTCTGCAGTAGCACCTGTTTTCTGCAGTAGCACCTGTTTTCTACAGTAGCACCTGTTTTCTACAGGAGCACCTGTTTTCTGCAGTAGCACCTGTTTTCTGCAGTAGCACCTGTTTTCTGCAGTAGCAGTAGCACCTGTTTTCTACAGTAGCACCTGTTTTCTACAGTAGCACCTGTTTTCTGCAGTAGCACCTGTTTTCTGCAGTAGCACCTGTTTTCTGCAGTAGCACCTGTTTTCTGAGTGTACATTTAACCAGGACTCCATGGGCTGTAGTAATATCTTAAATGGACAGTTCAACATTTACTTGGTTTGGGGGGGTATTCGTCCAACTCAAGATGTCAACAACAACAACAAAAATGCCCCCCCCCCCCCCGTCCAATAATTGAATGGCTGTTACACAGTTTGGATGCTGGGATTATATTACAGGGGAGAGGATGAACATGTGCAGAGAGCCTACAGACTTTTTAAGTTGTTTTTATAAGATATCAGATTATAACATGGTGACTAGTTGTGTAATATCTAGACTATATTGAGGTAATACGTTCTAGGAATAGCTGCTCGGATCGGGAACGTATGTTAAGCTTTCCTGAATAACTGGGCCTGCCGGGAACAGAGGCCTATATGGCCGCAGGATGAATTGGGAGAACGATGATCTGTAACAGACAACACAGACAACAGACAACACAGACAACTTGCTACTGTGTCTATCTAGAATCAGACCGGAGTGGAATGAATGACACATTCAACAATCTTTTGCATTCATTATTATTCAAATGACATTTTTCACTGCAGTTTACAGCCTAGACAGGAATTGTAATCAATTGTACTCAATTAAAATCTGTCGTTCTGCCCCTGACCAAGGCAGTTAACCCACTGTTCCTAGGCCGTCATTGTAAATAAGAATTTGTTCTTAACTGACTTGCCTAGTTAAATAAAGGTTAAATACATTTTTTTTTTTTTTTTTAAAGATATTGTACTTACTTGAAAACAATAATGCAAGAAATTATTCGTTGAATTGTGGTGTTGTAGGCTAGTAGGATCATGTTATCGTCCCTAAACAAGATCAATAGGGGAGCTTTCTGAGCTGCTTGTTTTCACTGTTCTTTAATGCGCAATGATGCACCTGGCCTTTCCCCTGTACCAGGCCTCTCCTCTGCACCAGGCCTCTCCTCTGCACCAGGCCTCTCCTCTGCACCAGACCTCTCCTCTGCACCAGGCCTCTCCTCTGCACCAGGCCTCTCCTCTGCACCAGGCCTCTCCTCTGCACCTGACCTCTCCTCTGCACCTGACCTCTCCTCTGCACCTGACCTCTCCTCTGCACCTGACCTCTCCTCTGCACCAGGCCTCTCCTCTGCACCAGGCCTCTCCTCTGCACCAGGCCTCTCCTCTGCACCAGGCCTCTCCTCTGCACCAGACCTCTCCTCTGCACCAGGCCTCTCCTCTGCACCAGGCCTCTCCTCTGCACCAGACCTCTCCTCTGCACCAGGCCTCTCCTCTGCACCAGGCCTCTCCTCTGCACCAGGCCTCTCCTCTGCACCAGGCCTCTCCTCTGCACCTGACCTCTCCTCTGCACCAGGCCTCTCCTCTGCACCAGGCCTCTCCTCTGCACCTGACCTCTCCTCTGCACCAGACCTCTCCTCTGCACCTGACCTCTCCTCTGCACCAGGCCTCTCCTCTGCACCTGACCTCTCCTCTGCACCAGGCCTCTCCTCTGCACCTGACCTCTCCTCTGCACCTGACCTCTCCTCTGCACCAGGCCTCTCCTCTGCACCTGACCTCTCCTCTGCACCTGACCTCTCCTCTGCACCTGAACTCTCCTCTGCACCTGACCTCTCCTCTGCACCAGGCCTCTCCTCTGCACCAGGCCTCTCCTCTGCACCAGGCCTCTCCTCTGCACCAGGCCTCTCCTCTGCACCTGACCTCTCCTCTGCACCAGGCCTCTCCTCTGCACCTGACCTCTCCTCTGCACCAGGCCTCTCCTCTGCACCAGGCCTCTCCTCTGCACCTGACCTCTCCTCTGCACCTGACCTCTCCTCTGCACCAGAACTCTCCTCTGCACCAGGCCTCTCCTCTGCACCAGGCCTCTCCTCCGCACCTGACCTCTCCTCTGCACCTGACCTCTCCTCTGCACCAGACCTCTCTGCTGCACCTGGCCTCTCCGCTGTACCTGGCCTCTCCGCTGTACCTGGCCTCTCCGCTGTACCTGGCCTCTCCGCTGCACCTGGCCTCTCCGCTGCACCTGGCCTCTCCGCTGTACCTGGCCTCTCCTCTGCACCAGGCCTCTCCTCTGCACCAGGCCTCTCCTCTGCACCTGACCTCTCCTCTGCACCTGACCTCTCCTCTGCACCAGGCCTCTCCTCTGCACCAGGCCTCTCCTCTGCACCTGACCTCTCCTCTGCACCTGACCTCTCCTCTGCACCAGACCTCTCCTCTGCACCAGACCTCTCCTCTGCACCAGGCCTCTCCTCTGCACCAGACCTCTCCTCTGCACCTGACCTCTCCTCTGCACCAGGCCTCTCCTCTGCACCTGACCTCTCCTCTGCACCAGAACTCTCCTCTGCACCTGGCCTCTCCGCTGTACCTGGCCTCTCCGCTGTACCTGGCCTCTCCGCTGTACCTGGCCTCTCCGCTGCACCTGGCCTCTCCGCTGTACCTGACCTCTCCTCTGCACCAGGCCTCTCCTCTGCACCAGGCCTCTCCTCTGCACCTGACCTCTCCTCTGCACCTGACCTCTCCTCTGCACCAGGCCTCTCCTCTGCACCTGACCTCTCCTCTGCACCAGGCCTCTCCTCTGCACCTGACCTCTCCTCTGCACCTGACCTATCCTCTGCACCAGGCCTCTCCTCTGCACCTGACCTCTCCTCTGCACCAGACCTCTCCTCTGCACCAGGCCTCTCCTCTGCACCTGACCTCTCCTCTGCACCAGGCCTCTCCTCTGCACCTGACCTCTCCTCTGCACCTGACCTCTCCTCTGCACCTGACCTCTCCTCTGCACCTGACCTCTCCTCTGCAC
>NC_143035.1:38130000-38162500 GCF_057628025.1 Oncorhynchus mykiss | reverse complement strand
ACCAGTACAGAGTCAATGTGGAGACTATATACAGGGGGTACCGGTACAGGGTCAATGTGGAGGCTATATACAGGGGGTACCGGTACAGAGTCAATGTGGAGGCTATATACAGGGGGTACCGGTACAGAGTCAATGTGGAGGCTATATACAGGGGGTACTGGTACAGAGTCAATGTGGAGGCTATATACAGGGGGTACCGGTACAGAGTCAATGTGGAGGCTATATACAGGGGGTACCAGTACAGAGTCAATGTGGAGGCTCTATACAGGGGGTACCAGTACAGAGTCAATGTGGAGACTATATACAGGGGGTACCGGTACAGAGTCAATGTGGAGACTATATACAGGGTGTTACGGTACAGAGTCAATGTGGAGACTATATACAAGGGGTACCGGTACAGAGTCAATGTGGAGGCTATATACAGGGGGTACCGTTACAGAGTCAATGTGGAGACTATGTACAGGGGTACCGGTACAGAGTCAATGTGGAGTTGTTCCTTTTGTCCAGGTGTGAAAGGGCAATATAGATTGCATCATCTGTGGATTTGTTGGGGCGGTATGCAAATTGGAGTGGGTCTAGGGTTTCTGGGATAATGATGTTGATGTGAGCCAAGACCAGCCTTTCAAAGCACTTCATGGCTACAGATGTGAGTGCTACGGGTCGGTAGTCATTTAGGCAGGTTACCTTCGTATTCTTGGGCACAGGGACTATGGTGGTCTGCTTGAAACATGTTGGAACATGTTGGTATTACAGACTCAGTCAGGACAGGTTGAAAATATCAGTGAAGACACTTGCCAGTTGGTCAATGCATGCTCGGAGTACACGTCCTGGTAATCCGTCTGGTATGTAAAAATTATATTAAGTGGCATTGTTTAAAGTGGCTAGTGGTACATTTATTACATACATTTTTCATTATTTAAGTGACTAGAGATGAGTCAGTATGTTGGCAGCAGTCACTCAATGTTAGTGATGGCTGTTTAACAGTCTGATGGCCTTGAGATAGAAGCTGTTTTTCAGTCTCTCGGTCCCTGCTTTGATGCACCTGTACTGACCTCACCTTCTGGATGATAGAGGGGTGAACAGGCAGTGGTTCGGGTGGTTGTTGTCCTTGATGATCTTTTTGGCCTTCCTTTGAGATCGGGTGGTGTAGGTGTCCTGGAGGGCAGGTAGTTTGCCCCCGGTGATGCGTTGTGCAGACCTCACTACCCTCTGGAGAGCCTTACGGTTGTGGGCTGAGCAGATGCTGTACCAGGCAGTGATACAGCCCGACAGGATGCTCTCGATTGTGCATTTGTAAAAGTCGGTGAGTGTTTTTGGTGACAAGCCAAATTTCTTCAGCCTCCTGAGGTTAAAGAGGCGCTGTTGCGCCTTCTTCACCACGCTGTCTGTGTGGGTGGACCATTTCAGTTTGTCCATGATGTGTATGCTGAGGAACTGAAAACTTTCCACCTTCTCCACTACAGTTCTGTCGATGTGGACATCTCCTTTATTTTGTTGACGTTGAGTATGAGGTTATTTTCCTGACACCACACTCCGAGGGGCCTCACCTCCTCCCTGTAGGCCGTCTCGTCGTTGTTGGTAATCAAGCCTACCACTGTAGTGTCGTCTTCAAACTTGATGATTGAGTTAGAGGCGTGCATGGCCACGCAGTCATGGGTGAACAGGGAGTACAGGAGAGGGCTGAGAGCACACCCTTGTGGGGCCGCAGTGTTGAGGATCAGCGGGGTGGAGATGTTGTTTCCTACCCTCACCACCTGGTAGAGGCCCGTCAGAAAGTCCAGGGTTGAGACCCAGGGTCTCGAGCTTAATGACGAGTTTGGAGGGCACCATGGTGTTAAATGCTGAGGTGTAATCGATGAACAGCATTCTTACATAGTATTCCTCCTGTCCAGATGGGTTAGGGCAGTGTGCAGTGCGGTTGCGATTGCGTTATCTGTGGACCTATTGGGGCGTTAAGCAAATTGGAGGGTGTCAGCTAGGGTGGAGGCGATATGATCCTTGACTAGTATCTCAAAGCACTTCATGATGACGGAAGTGAATGCTACAGGGCAATAGTCATTTAGCTGAGTTACCTTAGCTTTCTTGGGAACAGGAACAATGGTGCCCATCTTGAAGCATGTGGGAACAGCAGACTGGGATAGGAATTGATTTAATATGTCCATAAACACAACAGCCAGCTGGTCTGCGCATGCTCTGAGGATGCGGCTGGGGATGCCGTCTGGGCCGGCAGCCTTGCGGGGGTTAACACGTTTAAATGTTTTACTCACGTCGGCTGCGGTGAAGGAGAGCCTGCGGGTTTTCGTAGCGGGCTGTGTCAGTGGCACTGTATTGTCCTCAAATCGAGCAAATAAGTTGTTTTGTCCGTCTGGGAGCAAGACATATTGGTCCGTGACGGGGCTGGTTTTCTTTTTATAGTCCGTGGTTGACTGTAGACCCTGCCACATACGTCTCGTGTCTGAGCCATTGATTTGCAACTCTACTTTGCATCTATACTGATGTTTAGCTTGTTCGATTGCCTTGTGGAGGGAATAGCTACACTGTTTGTATTCGGTCATGTGTCCGGTCACCTTGCCATGATTTAAAGCAGTGGTTTGCACTTTCAGTTTTGCACGAATGCTGCCATCGGTTTCTGGTTAGGGAAGGATTTAATAGTCACCATGGGGTACCACATCACCGATGCATTTGCTAATAAACTCGCTCACCGAATCAGCGTATACATCAATGTTATTGTCCGATGCTATCCAGAACAAATCCCAGTCCACGTGATCGATGCAATCTTGAAGCGTGAAATCAGATTGGTCGGACCAGCTTTGAACAGACCTGAGCATGGGCGTTTCCTGTTTTAGTTTCTGTCTATAGGCTGGGAGCAAAAAAATGGAGTCATGGTCAGATTTGCCGAGAGGAGGGCGAGGGAGGGCTTTGTATGCGTCATGGAAGTTAGAATAACACTGATCCAGAGTGTTGCCAGCCCAGGTCGCGCATTCGATATACTGATAAAATTTAGGGACCCTTGTTTTCAGATTAGCCCTGTTAAAATCCCCAGCTACAATAAATGCAGCCTCAGGATATGGGGTTTCCAGTTTACATCGAGTCCAATGAAGTTCTTTCAGGGCCGTCGAGGTGTCTGCTTGGGGGGGGGGGGGTTATACACGACTGTGATTATAATCGAAGAGAATTCTCTTGGTAGATAATGCGGTCGGCATTTGATTGTAAGGAATTCTAGGTCAGGTGAACAAAAGGACTTGAGTTCCTGTATGTTGTTATGATCACACCACGACTCGTTAGGAAAAACTCCCTTGAAAGGCCAAAACCTAGGAAGAAACCTAGAGAGGAACCAGGCATTGTAGGGTGGCCAGTCCTCTTCTGGCTGTGCCGGGTGGAGATTATAACAGAACATGGCCAAGATGTTCAAATGTTCATAAATGACCAGCATGGTCCAATAATAATAAGGCAGAACAGTTGAAACTGGAGCAGCTGCATGGCCAGGTGGACTGGGGACAGCAAGGAGTCATCATGTCAGGTAGTCCTGAGGCATGGTCCTAGGGCTCAGGTCCTCCGAGAGAGAGAAAGAAAGATAGAAAGAGAGAATTAGAGAGAGCACACTTAAATTCACACAGGACACCGAATAGGACAGGAGAAGTACTCCAGATATAACAAACTGACCCTATTGCAGCATAAATACTGGAGGCTGAGACAGGAAGGGTCAGGAGACACTGTGGCCCCATCCAAGCACACCCCCGGACAAGGCCAAACAGGAAGGATATAACCCCACCCACTTTGCCATAGCACAGCCCCCACACCACTAGAGGGATATCTTCAACCACCAACTTACCATCCTGAGACAAGGCCGAGTATAGCCCACAAAGATCTCCGCCACGGCACAACCCAAGGGGGGGCGCCAACCCAGACAGGAAGATCACATCAGTGACTCAACCCACTCAAGTAATGCACCCCTCCCAGGGACGGTATGAAAGAGCCCCAGTAAGCCAGTGACTCAGCCCCTGTAATAGGGTTAGAGGCAGAGAATCCCAGTGGAAAGAGGGGAACCGGCCAGGCAGAGACAGCAAGGGCGGTTCGTTGCTCCAGAGCCTTTCCGTTCACCTTCCCACTCCTGGGCCAGACTACACTCAATCATATGACCCACTGAAGAGATGAATCTTCAGTAAAAACTTAAAGGTTGAGACCGAGTTTGCGTCTCTTACATGGGTAGGCAGACCATTCCATAAAAATGGAACATGCCATCTGGCCTTAATAATGTCCAATGGAACGTACCGATGTTATACGTGAGTGTTCTACAGTATATACCTCTAATTGTAACGGCTGTCTTGGGAAGAAGGTGAGGACCAAGGTGCAGCGTGGTAAGTGTTCATGATTTTTAATAATAATCCAAACTGAACACTGAATAACAAAACAACAAAGAAAACAACCGAAACAGTCTGGTGCAAACACACACAGACTGAAAACAACCAACCACAAAACACAATGGAAAACAGGCTACCTAAATATGGTTCTCAATCAGGGACAACGATTGACAGCTGCCTCTGATTGAGAACCATGCCAGGCCGAACACAGCAATCCCAAATCAATAGGAAAAAAAACATAGACAACCCACCCCAACTCACGCCCTGACCATACTAAAACAAAGACATAATAAAATAACTAAGGTCACAACGTGACACTAATCCATTGGACTTCTCCATTATAAGGAAATTACTCATAGGAGGTAATTTCATCAGGATTTACTTTTAGTTTCTAAAACGTCTTCATTTTTTTTCGACTGTTATTGCCGTGTAGTCCTGCTGTAACTGCAGGGTGCTGTGGTTTTAGTGCTGAGATGACTGAAGTGTGGTGAAGCTAGGGTGTGCCCACCATGACGTAAACTAGTAAAATATATCATACTGAATATTAAGGCCTCCTCAAAGCAATCGCATGAATCAGAAATAACTCACTATGATCCACATTGCACATATGGTGCACTTCTTTTGCCTGCTACAATGGGACTGACCCCCAGCCTGCTACAATGGGACTGACCCCCAGCCTGCTACATAGGACTGACCCCCAGCCTGCTACAATGGGACTGACCCCCAGCCTGCTACAATGGGACTGACCCCCAGCCTGCTACAATGGGACTGACCCCCAGCCTGCTACATAGGACTGACCCCCAGCCTGCTACAATGGGACTGACCCCCAGCCTGCTACATAGGACTGACCCCCAGCCTGCTACATGGGACTGACCCCCAGCCTGCTACGTAGGACTGACCCCCAGCCTGCTACATAGGACTGACCCCCAGCCTGCTACATAGGACTGACCCCCAGCCTGCTACATGGGACTGACCCCCAGCCTGCTACATAGGACTGACCCCCAGCCTGCTACATTGGACTGACCCCCAGCCTGCTACATGGGACTGACCCCCAGCCTGCTACATAGGACTGACCCCCAGCCTGCTACATAGGACTGACCCCCAGCCTGCTACATAGGACTGACCCCCAGCCTGCTACATAGGACTGACCCCCAGCCTGCTACATTGGACTGACCCCCAGCCTGCTACATGGGACTGACCCCCAGCCTGCTACATTGGACTGACCCCCAGCCTGCTACGTGGGACTGACCCCCAGCCTGCTACATAGGACTGACCCCCAGCCTGCTACATAGGACTGACCCCCAGCCTGCTACATAGGACTGACCCCCAGCCTGCTACATGGGACTGACCTCCAGCCTGCTACTTAGGACTGACCCCCAGCCTGCTACATAGGACTGGCCCCCAGCCTGCTACATAGGACTGACCCACAGCCTGCTACATAGGACTGACCCCCAGCCTGCTACATAGGACTGACCCCCAGCCTGCTACATAGGACTGACCCCCAGCCTGCTACGTAGGACAGACCCCTAGCCTGCTACATAGGACTGACCCCCAGCCTGCTACGTAGGACTGACCCCCAGCCTGCTACATAGGACTGACCCCCAGCCTGCTACATGGGACTGACCTCCAGCCTGCTACATAGGACTGACCCCCAGCCTGCTACATAGGACTGGCCCCAAGCCTGCTACATAGGACTGACCCACAGCCTGCTACATAGGACTGACCCCCAGCCTGCTACATGGGACTGACCCCCAGCCTGCTACATAGGACTGACCCCCAGCATGCTACGTAGGACAGACCCCTAGCCTGCTACATAGGACTGACCCCCAGCCTGCTACGTAGGACTGACCCCCAGCCTGCTACATAGGACTGACCCCCAGCCTGCTACAATGGGACTGACCCCCAGCCTGCTACGTAGGACTGACCCCCAGCCTGCTACATAGGACTGACCCCCAGCCTGCTACATAGGATTGACCCCCAGCCTGCTACATGGGACTGACCCCCAGCCTTCTACATAGGACTGACCCCCAGCCTGCTACATAGGACTGACCCCCAGCCTGCTACATAGGACTGACCCCCAGCCTGCTACATAGGACTGACCCCCAGCCTGCTACATAGGACTGACCCCCAGCCTGCTACGTAGGACTGACCCCCAGCCAACTCTTAACCTGCTACGTAGGACTCTCAGCATGCTACATAGGACTCTCAGCACAATAAAAGGGGGATATACAGTGTCATTTGAGACAGACGGCATAGAGTTCAGCACAAATCCTCCCTTTTGGGACCAACAGTTTTATTTGTAATAGAATATTATTTTCCACCATGGCACCCATTTTCAAGCCGAGGATATCTAAACCTACTGCATTGTATATCTGAATGCTGTGGGCCTGCTCTGAGTGCTGTGGGCCTGCTCTGAGTGCTGTGGGCCTGCTCTGAGTGCTGTGGGCCTGCTCTGTGTGCTGTGGGCCTGCTCTGTGTGCTGTGGGCCTGCTCTGAGTGCTGTGGGCCTGCTCTGAGTGCTGTGGGCCTGCTCTGAGTGCTGTGGGCCTGCTCTGTGTGCTGTGGGCCTGCTCTGTGTGCTGTGGGCCTGCTCTGTGTGCTGTGGGCCTGCTCTGTGTGCTGTGGGCCTGCTCTGTGTGCTGTGGGCCTGCTCTGTGTGCTGTGGGCCTGCTCTGAGTGCTGTGGGCCTGCTCTGAGTGCTGTGGGCCTGCTCTGTGCGCTGTGGGCCTGCTCTGTGTGCTGTGGGCCTGCTCTGTGTGCTGTGGGCCTGCTCTGAGTGCTGTGGGCCTGCTCTGTGTGATGTGGGCCTGCTCTGTGTGCTGTGGGCCTGCTCTGAGTGCTGTGGGCCTGCTCTGAGTGCTGTGGGCCTGCTCTGTGTGATGTGGGCCTGCTCTGTGTGCTGTGGGCCTGCTCTGAGTGCTGTGGGCCTGCTCTGAGTGCTGTGGGCCTGCTCTGTGTGCTGTGGGCCTGCTCTGTGTGATGTGGGCCTGCTCTGTGTGCTGTGGGCCTGCTCTGAGTGCTGTGGGCCTGCTCTGTGTGCTGTGGGCCTGCTCTGTGTGCTGTGGGCCTGCTCTGTGTGCTGTGGGCCTGCTCTGTGTGGTGTGGGCCTGCTCTGAGTGATGTGGGCCTGCTCTGAGTGCTGTGGGCCTGCTCTGTGTGCTGTGGGCCTGCTCTGAGTGCTGTGGGCCTGCTCTGAGTGCTGTGGGCCTGCTCTGTGTGCTGTGGGCCTGTTCTAACATAGATTTTTGGTCATGATAGCTTTGGCAGACGGCTCAAGGCTGAATAGGGCAGGGCTGATCATAGCTGTGAGCTGGTGATGTGGCTGGGGTGTCCTTGGCTTGGCTAGGTCTGTCTGAACCACAGTCAGCTGGCTTCGACTCTCTCTCTCTCTCTCTCTCTCTCTCTCTCTCTCTCTCTTTCTCTCTCTCTCTCTCTCCTCCCCCCTCCCTCTCCCTCTCCCTCCTGCCCTCCTAGTTTCTATTGGTTTATAATATGACACATAGGCTCCAGTTCCCAGTCCATAATCACACTCGTTACACAGAGACAGGCTACAGCAGGCTACAGCCGGCCGCCAACACAAACAAACACCGGACGTTGCTGTGAAATCACAGAATAAATGAGCTTTTCGTTTATTAGGGAGAGAATAAGACGTCTTTCCAACGTTCCCAACAATGTTATCTCACCGTCGTCCTTCCTTTCCCGGCTATCACACCCTCTGAGTTATAACCTTATCAACACTCTGGGCCAATCAGGTCAGAGGGTGTGGTTGTGTGAATGATGAGCATGTAAAGTACAGGATGCAGTTCCTATCTCATACAGGATGTGGCTGATGTCATAGGAATGTGGCTCAGCAACCTTCTCTCTCTTTATTCGCTCTAATTACGCTGACTGTTGGTAAAGAATGAAAGGAAATGGGTGGGAGCTCATTTTTCCTTCGGTGCTTCAGAACTGACTTTGACATGGAACATAGTTCAGACAGCACCTATTAGTTAACTCTGACTAGGACCAGACAGAGAGGAATGCATAGGAGCTGAACTCTGTACCTTCAGACAGGGCCAGACAGAGAGGAGCGTATAGGAGCTCAACTCTCTGTACCCTCAGACATAGCCGCGGGAAGTAAGGGTGCCTAGGGTGCAGTAGCACCACCCTGAAAAATCTGCTTCGCCAAATTTTGCATCGCAAGTTTTGCGTGTCTTCATCACTTGAAAAGATAAACGGTTCAGTTTGATATAATTGAAAATCTTGCATAAACAGGGTGGTCAAACTATTTCATAATGTCTTGCATTTTTCGAACCTATAGATAGTCAACTATCTAAAAAAAAAAAAACTTAGATTAAACGTAGATTTCATATTCACATATGTTGTAGCTTAGACCCTATCTTTAATCATCTGAGTAATGAGTGTGACCTAAACGGTCATGTCTGTTCTATTCTCTATAGTTCTATGATTTCAATACGTTTTCCTATGCAGCATTGACAGTATCATTTAAAACAACAGATATTTCCATTCAAGTCAACATTCTCTGATATGTGGACCTCCAACCATCTTTGTGGTACCGTTTGAAGGTTGACATTTCAATTTTATTTCAATTTTATTACATTTATCAGCAAAAACATGACATCCACCCTGTATGCAAGAGCATGTTGTGCACTTTTATTTCTTGAATGTTTTGGTATTCGTGTCCAAAAAGTCACTTTCTGAGCACTTCTACAATGGGCAAATATGTATGGTTTCTTTCAAATCAAAAGGGGCGCTTTTTGGTTCAGTCCATGTCTTTCCTCCCCTCTCTAACGGTTTGGTTCGGTCCATGTCTTTCCTCCTCTCTCTAACGGTTTGGTTCGGTCCATGTCTTTCCTCCCCTCTCTAACGGTTTGGTTTCGGTCCATGTCTTTCCTTCTCTCTCTAACTTTTTGGTTCGGTCCATGTCTTTCCTCCCCTCTCTAACGGTTTGGTTCGGTCCATGTCTTTCCTCCCCTCTCTAACGGTTTGGTTCGGTCCATGTCTTTCCTCCTCTCTCTAACTTTTTGGTTCGGTCCATGTCTTTCCTCCTCTCTCTAACTTTTTGGTTCGGTCCATGTCTTTCCTCCTCTCTCTAACTTTTTGGTTCGGTCCATGTCTTTCCTCCTCTCTCTAATTTTTTGGTTCGGTCCATGTCTTTCCTCCCCTCTCTAACGGTTTGGTTCGGTCCATGTCTTTCCTCCCCTCTCTAACGGTTTGGTTCGGTCCATGTCTTTCCTCCTCTCTCTAACTTTTTGGTTCGGTCCATGTCTTTCCTCCTCTCTCTAACTTTTTGGTTCGGTCCATGTCTTTCCTCCTCTCTCTAACGGTTTGGTTCGGTCCCTGCCTTTCCACCTCTCTCCAGCCGGGCCTCTGTGGGCCTGCCTGGCTGGGAACAAGGGTGGAATTCTTCTCCCAACAAGAGGTTCTCTCTTTGTTTGGTTCAATGCTCTCTAGAATATAATCAAAATCATACCAACCAGGAGACTCACAGCCCAAACAATGGTGCCAGTTCAGTCCGGCCCTGTCCGTTTCCGCACACACGCCAGACACACACACACACACACGCACACTAGGTCTCAACAAAATATACATTCTTCTCTTCTCCCCTAACTGTCCTAAAGGACATTAGTGACTGAGCCTGAAATATCAGCAATCACAGTAGACCGTGGCATTCCAGGAGAGTGTGTGTGTGTGTGTGTGTGTGTGTGTGTGTGTGTGTGTGTGTGTGTGTGTGTGTGTGTGTGTGTGTGTGTGTGTGTGTGTGTGTGTGTGTGTGTGTGTGTGTGTGTGTGTGTGTGTGTGTGTGTGCTGCGTGTGTGCGTGTGCTGCGTGTGTGCACAAGCGTGTTACTCATTAGTGTGTCATTACATCAGGCCTTCATTCTGATTATCATGTTATTTAGATGAGTCCTACCATTCCCACTGCTAGAGAGCATCACCTCAAACACATTACATCAATCCACACATCATGATCCAAGGTCAACACAACAGTGGGTGTGCCTGCCTGCCAATGTGGGAAGAAGGAATCCTTTGTCCCTGCTGTGTGTCTCTCTGATGTGCTGGTTGTGGACAGATCAATCGACTGCATTTATATCAACAACGATGACGCTATCCAACAACCCGCGGTGCCCCCCAGCCTCAGTAACGTCCATGGTGCAGAAAAACAAACTGCAATTCATTGTTTGATGTGGATTCTGTTTCTCAGTGACAGTTCACTTCCTAATTGACCCAGATCAGATGAAGCCAATTTAACTACCATGACCTCTAGGGTCAGTATTTCATGACCTCTAGGGTCAGTAGTTCATGACCTCTAGGGTCTAGGTGTTCCCTTTCTGCCGGGTTCAATAGTTCATGACCTCTAGGGTCTAGGTGTTTCCTTTCTGCCGGGTTCAGTAGTTCATGACCTCTAGGGTCTAGGTGTTTCCTTTCTGCCTGGTTCAATAGTTCATGACCTCTAGGGTCTAGGTGTTTCCTTTCTGCCTGGTTCAGTAGTTCATGACCTCTAGGGTCTAGGTGTTCCCTTTCTTCCTGGTTCAATAGTTCATGACCTCTAGGGTCTAGGTGTTCCCTTTCTTCCTGGTTCAATAGCTCATGACCTCTAGGGTCTAGGTGTTTCCTTTCTACCTGGTTCAGTAGTTCATGACCTCTAGGGTCTAGGTGTTTCCTTTCTGCCTGGTTCAGTAGTTCATGACCTCTAGGGTATAGGTGTTTCCTTTCTGCCTGGTTCAGTAGTTCATGACCTCTAGGGTCTAGGTGTTCCCTTTCTGCCTGGTTCAGTAGTTCATGACCTCTAGGGTCTAGGTATTGAAAAGCCCTGATCCAAATGGTGAACAGTCCTCTTGATATCGTGAAGCCCTAAACTATTGATCGACCCCTGGACTATTATTTCTGACTAATATTAATGATCTGCTCAACGGATCTAAACTAAACCAACGCAGTACCCAGGTCTGTGTTAGACCCAGGTCTGTTAGGCTGCAGTGCCTATCCCCCCTAGTTAGACCCAGGTCTGTCTGCTACGGAACCTATTCCCACTGGTCTTGTTAGGTCTATCTGGGAGTGATTAAACTCCATACTTCCTGCCATCTGGGCTCGGGGACTTTTCATTCCTTGAATTAAGAGGCCAGGTCAAATATTTTCCATTATGAACCTCAAGGTATTGGAGACTTTTGTTTTGTTTTTCTCTCTCTCTCTCTCTCTCTCTCCCACTCAGTCCCCCTCTCTCCACCTCTCACTTTCTCTTTATTTTCCTCTGTCTCTCACAGGGAATATTCTGATGGAAAGGTTGATGATGTCTACCGTGGAAATAAATTACCCAGATTTCCTGAGTTAACGTCAAAATGGCTGAGTGATGATGGGGGTCGGGGGGGGGGGGGGGGGGGTTTGACTCAACATTATGAATGGTGAGCTCCGACTAATGATGTTATTCATGATTCATAAACTGTTTCACTGTTACCAAGTCTTGTTCCTGCAAAGTACAGATCAAAGTGAATAGCAGACTCTGTTATTAGAGGCAGAAAACAGCTAAAAGTCAGCGTCACCTCAACCACAAGGACATCTATAAAGATTTCCCAGAAAACCAGACTGGGGCACAAGAATGTACTGTGGTTATCTCCCTGGGCTGAGTTCCAAGGGCCTTCCCGCTGGTTATCTCCCTGGGCTGAGTTCCAAGGGCCTTCCCGCTGGTTATCTCCCTGGGCTGTGTCCCTAGATATTTCCCCCCAGTTATCTCCCTTGGCTGAGTACCAAGGGCCTTCCCCCTGGTTATCTCCTTGGGCTGTGTCCCTAGATATTTCCCGCTGGTTATCTCCCTGGGCTGTGTACCAAGGGCCTTTCCCCTGGTTATCTCCCTGGGCTGTGTACCAAGGGCCTTCCCCCTGGTTATCTCCCTGGGCTGTGTACCAAGGGCCTTTCCCCTGGTTATCTCCCTGGGCTGTGTACCAAGGGCCTTCCCCCTGGTTATCTCCCTGGGCTGTGTCCCAAGGGCCTTCCCCCTGGTTATCTCCCTGGGCTGTGTCCCAAGGGTCTTCCCCCTGGTTATCTCCCTGGGCTGTGTACCAAGGGCCTTCCCCCTGGTTATCTCCCTGGGCTGTATAAATGGGCTTCATAAATCATATGACTTTATACTGCCTTCAGGTATTAGGCCGTTTAATCACACAGGCTACATCCCAAATGGCGCCCTGTTCCCTATAAAGTGCACTCTGTAAGCCGTGGTCAACAGTAGTGCCCTATATAGGTAATAAGGTGCCCTTTTGGGACGTAATCACACTGACTTATTCAGCAGCGGTCTGTGGTCTTCTTAAAACAGAATCAACATTCCCTCATCCTAGAGCTCCTGAAGACTGTATGGTGTGGACATTACAAGGCAGCTTGGGAACTTAATAACAGCTTATCTGTACATAAGGGAAACTCCTGACATGTACAGATTTATTTTTTAAAAATTTTTTCACCTTTATTTAACTAGGCAAGTCAGTTAGGAAAAAAATCTTATTTTCAATGACGGCCTAGGAACAGTGGGTTAACTGCCTGTTCAGGGGCAGAACGACAGATTTGTACCTTGTCAGCTCGGGGGTTTGAACTTGCAACCTTCCGGTTTCTCGTTCAACGCTCTAACCACTAGGCTACCCTGCCGCAAGTGAATTATTGTCACAAACGTGTTAACGTTTAAACGTCTTCATCTACTCTTCTCTGATCCTCTAATGGGATGCCCTTATTGCTGTTTCTGTACTGAAAGAGTCACTCCCTGAGAAATGACATCATTCTTAGAGGAGTGGCCAATTCATGTCAAAGGTCAAAGTTGCAAGTTCACCGTTCTGTTCACCTCCCTCAGTCTCCCGGTGCTCTTCGAGAGAAAGGAAATTCCTCTCTACGCGCTGACACACACACACACACACACACACACACACACAACACTCTTTGACCCAGTCTGATGTAGACAAGTCTAACACTTGTTAGCAGGGGTCTGACCCACGCGGTTACCCACCTCTTCCTTAATGGTATCCTGTATAAGGCCTGGGAGACCCAACCAGCTCTCTGTCTGGATAGTGTACGGGTATATATACAGTATACGTGACTCTGTGAACTGATTATATTATTCTATGTTTGTGTCTTTTGGTGTCTGCTCTGTTATTGTTGAAAACGTCTGAATAGAATGTTTATGTAATTCATTAGCTGTTTTCGATTCAGTTTCTACACCCTGTGTTTTAATTCAGTTTCTACAACCTGTGTTTTAATCCAGTTTCTACACCCTGTGTTTTAATCCAGTTTCTACACCCTGTGTTTTAATCCAGTTTCTACACCCTGTGTTTTAATCCAGTTCTTCACCCTGTGTTTTAATCCAGTTTCTACACCCCGTGTTTTAATCAAGTTTCTACACCCTGTGTTTTAATTTCAGTTTCTACAACCTGTGTTTTAATCCAGTTTCTACACCCTGTGTTTTAATCCAGTTTCTACACCCTGTGTTTTAAATCAGTTTCTACACCCTGTGTTTTAATCCAGTTTCTACACCCTGTGTTTTAATCCAGTTTCTACACCCTGTGTTTTAAATCAGTTTCTACACCCTGTGTTTTAATGCAGTTTCTACACCCTGTGTTTTAAATCAGTTTCTACACCCTGTGTTTTAATCCAGTTTCTACACCCTGTGTTTTAATCCAGTTTCTACACCCTGTGTTTTAAATCAGTTTCTACACCCTGTGTTTTAATGCAGTTTCTACACCCTGTGTTTTAATCTAGTTTCTTCACCCTGTGTTTTAATCCAGTTTCTACACCCTGTGTTTTAATCCAGTTTCTTCACCCTGAGTTTTAATTAAGTTTCTACAACCTGTGTTTTTCTGAAGCAACATACAAATTAATCCAGTGTGGAAATTGTATTTATAATCCTGGTTGTGACAACCCACAGGGTGTGCAGGCTTTTTTTATCAGCCCAAATACTTAAACTAACTAATCAAAGTTAGTTATTCAAACTCAAAACCAGATGTCTACATGTGTTTCAAACAGCAGAGGTTAACTAACCTATTCATGTCAATGCAGGACAGTTCACTTCTTATACCCAGCAGTTATAGCTCCACAAAAAACTATGCACACCTGTGTTTTGGCTGTGTGTGGAATGATGAATGACCATATTAGGCTTTAGTTAGTAACGAAAGGTCGTATGATGAATGACCATATAAGGCTTTAGTTAGTAATGAAAGGTCGTATGAAGAATGACCATATTAGGCTTTAGTTAGTAATGAAAGGTCGTATGATGAATGACCATATTAGGCTTTAGTTAGTAACGAAAGGTCGTATGATGAATGACCATATAAGGCTTTAGTTAGTAATGAAAGGTCGTATGATGAATGACCATATTAGGCTTTAGTTAGTAACGAAAGGTCGTATGATGAATGACCATATAAGGCTTTAGTTAGTAATGAAAGGTCGTATGAAGAATGACCATATTAGGCTTTAGTTAGTAATGAAAGGTCGTATGATGAATGACCATATTAGGCTTTAGTTAGTAATGAAAGGTCGTATGATGAATGACCATATTAGGCTTTAGTTAGTAATGAAAGGTTGTATGATGAATGACCATATTAGGCTTTAGTTAGTATCTGCTGTATGGGGTTACATGAGGAATCTCTCTCCACACACATCAGTGCCAACGAAATACACTCATCTCAAATAACACGCTGTCTCACTAAATAACACACTGTCTCACTAAATAACATGCTGTCTCACTAAATAACACACTGTCTCACTAAATAACATGCTGTCTCACTAAATAACACACTGTCTCACTAAATAACACGCTGTCTCACTAAATAACACGCTGTCTCACTAAATAACATGCTGTCTCACTAAATAACACACTGTCTCACTAAATAACACGCTGTCTCACTAAATAACACACTGTCTCACTAAATAACACGCTGTCTCACTAAATAACACACTGTCTCACTAAATAACACACTGTCTCACTAAATAACACACTGTCTCACTAAATAACACGCTGTCTCACTAAATAACACACTGTCTCACTAAATAGCACGCTGTCTCACTAAATAACACTCTGTCTCACTAAATAACACACTGTCTCACTAAATAACACGCTGTCTCACTAAATAACACACTGTCTCACTAAATAACACACTGTCTCACTAAATAACACACTGTCTCACTAAATAACACGCTGTCTCACTAAATAACACACTGTCTCACTAAATAACACGCTGTCTCACTAAATAACACACTGTCTCACCGTGTGTGGGTGCTGTGTGTGTGTGTGTGTGTGTGTGTGTGTGTGTGTGTGTGTGTGTGTGTGTGTGTGTGTGTGTGTGTGTGTGTGTGTGTGTGTGTGTGTGTGTGTGTGTGTGTGTGTGTGTGTGTGCGTGTGTGTGTCTGTGTATGTCTGTCCTTGTGTGTGTGTCTGTGAGTGCACGTGTGTTTGTCTGTGTGTGTGTGCGTGCGTGTCTGTTTGTCTGTGTTTGCGTGTGTGTCTGTGTTTGTTGTCAAGAGACAAAACAGCATGCTTCAACAGACTGGCTACGAAGTCCATTCTCCTCTCTCTTTCTACTCTTCTCTTAGTTCTCTCTCTCTCTCTCTCTCTCTTTCTACTCTTCTCTTAGTTCTCTCTCTCTCTCTCTCTCTCTTTCTACCCTTCTCTCAGTTCTCTCTCTCTCTCTCTCTCTCTCTCTCTTCTCTTATTTTAGTCCTCTGTTGCCTTCTCCCACTCCACCCAGTTTACTAGTGCTTCTAAAGACCACAGATGTTCCCCAGCCAACCACCACATCATTTCAGCAGAGAAAATAGAAAGCAGCAGAAATGGCCTTGACTATGTAGCCCTGCTGTTCAGATATGCTCTATTCCCCTAAAGCCACACAGCCAGTCAGTCAACCATTCAGTCAGTCATTCAGCCAGTCAGTCACCCATTCAGTCAGCCATTCAGCCAGTCAGTCAGCCATTCAGTCAGCCATTCAGCCAGTCAGTCACCCATTCAGTCAGCCATTCAGCCAGTCAGTCAGCCATTCAGTCAGCCATTCAGCCAGTCAGTCACCCATTCAGTCAGCTATTCAGCCAGTCAGTCAGCCATTCAGTCAGCCATTCAGCCAGTCAGTCAGCCAGTCAGTCAGCCATTCAGCTAGTCAATCAGCCATTCAGTCAGTCAGCCATTCAGTCAGTCAGTCAGCCAGACAGTCAGCCAGACAGTCATTAAGTCATTCAGCCATTCAGTAAGTCAGTCAGTCAGTCAGTCAGCCATTCAGTCAGTCAGTCAATCAGTCAGCCATTCAGTCACTCAGTCAGTCAGTCACTCACTCAGTCAGTCAGCCATTCAGTCAGTCAGTCAGTCAGTCAGTCAGTCAGCCAGACAGTCAGCCAGACAGTCATTAAGTCATTCAGCCATTCAGTAAGTCAGTCAGTCAGTCAGTCAGCCATTCAGTCAGTCAGTCAATCAGTCAGCCAGTCAGTCACCCATTCAGTCAGCCATTCAGCCAGTCAGTCAGCCATTCAGTCAGCCAGCCATTCAGCCAGTCAGTCAGTCAGCCATTCAGGCAGTCAGTGAGTCAGTCAGCCATTCAGTCACTCAGTCAGTCAGTCACTCAGTCTGTCAGTCAGCCATTCAGTCAGTCAGTCAGTCAGTCAGTCACTCAGTTAGCCATTCAGTCAGTCAGTCAGTCAGTCAGTCATTACGTCATTCAGCCATTCAGTCAGTCATTCAGTCAGCCATTCAGTCAGTCAGTGAGTCAGTCAGCCATTCAGTCACTCAGTCAGTCAGTCACTCAGTCAGTCAGTCAGTCAGTCAGCCATTCAGTCAGTCAGTCAATCAGTCAGCCATTCAGTCAGTCAGCCAGCCAATCAGTCAGTGAGTTATTCTGCTATTAAGTCAATCAGCCATTCAGTCAGTCAGCCATTCAGTCAGTCAGTCCGCCAGACAGTCCGCCAGACAGTCATTAAGTCATTCAGCCATTCAGCCATTCAGTCAGTCAGTCAGTCAGTCAGCCATTCAGTCAGTCAGCCAGACTGTCAGTCAGTCAGTCAGTCAGTCATTCAGCAGTCAGTCATTAAGTCATTCAGCCATTCAGTCAGTCAGTCAGCCATTCAGTCAGTCAGTGAGTCAGTCAGCCATTCAGTCACTCAGTCAGTCAGTCACTCAGTCAGTCAGTCAGTCACTCTGTCAGTCAGCCATTCAGTCAGTCAGTCAGTCAGTCAGTCAGTCAGTCAGTCATTCAGTCAGTCAGTCAGTCAGTCAGTCACTCTGTCACTCAGTCAGTCAGTCACTCAGTCAGTCAGTCAGTCACTCTGTCAGTCAGCCATTCAGTCAGTCAGTCAGTCAGTCAGTCAGCCATTCAGTCAGTCAGTGAGTCAGTCAGTCACTCTGTCAGTCAGCCATTCAGTCAGTCAGTCAGTCAGTCAGTCAGCCATTCAGTCAGTCAGTGAGTCAGTCAGCCATTCAGTCACTCAGTCAGTCAGTCACTCAGTCAGTCAGTCAGTCACTCTGTCAGTCAGCCATTCAGTCAGTCAGTCAGTCAGTCAGTCAGCCATTCAGTCAGTCAGTCAGTCAGTCAGTCAGTCAGTCAGTCAGTCATTCAGTCAGTCAGTCAGTCAGTCAGTCAGTCAGCTAAATGCCACCCTATTCCCTACTCAGTGCATCATGGATCATGGTCAAAAGTAGTGTTTTATGTAGGGAATAGCGTGCAATTTGGGACATAAACAGAGAGGTTTTTCTTATGTTATCGGTTTTGATGTCATCTCCCTCAGAGGTCTGTGGTTTTCTAAATCAGAGAATCATTCACAGAAACACAGAATCTTTCAGGGAACAATTAAAAGTCACTACAGAAATACTGTAGGCTGTTTGTCATCTGGTCGGATGAAGAGAGAGAGAGAGTTGTGTCATGTGGTTTGGTGTGTGTGTGTGTGTGTGTGTGTGTGTGTGTGTGTGTGTGTGTGTGTGTGTGTGTGTGTGTGTGTGTGTGTGTGTGTGTGTGTGTGTGTGTGTGTGTGTGTGTGTGTGTGTGTGTGTGTGTGTGTGTGTGTGCGTGCGTGCGGTCGTGCGTGCGTGTGTGTCTGTGTGTGTGTGTTTAGTCTGCTTCTACCAGAAGAAAGGAGCTGGCGGTCTGACAGAGGAGATACAACAGCCTGAGTGTGTTCCTCTTTGTGTGAGCGTGAATCCCTCTCTGACATCATGGTTCCGTTAACACACGGTTGGCTGGCTCTGGCTGGCTCTGGCCCGGGTCTAACTGGGCATGACCAGGTGCTTATATCAACAGGATAGGATGAGGTCGTTACTCCGTATCCTCTGCTACATAACACTTAATGACACTTTAAGGGATAGTTCGCTTTTATACTTCTGCACTTCTTCAAACACATAGGATATTTCTGTAACATTTAACAGCATCCAAGCAATGACAGACTTCTAGTAAAAAGTTGGAGAAAGAGTACCATTTGTGTGAACACAGACGCCTCAGTTAGACTGTCAGAGAGAGAGAGAGAGAGAGAGAGGGGGGCAGAGAGAGAGAGAGAGAGAGAGAGAGAGAGGAGAGAGAGAGAGAGAGAGAAAGAGAGAGAAAGAGACAGGTAGAGAGGTAGAGAGAGAAGGGTAGAGAGAGAGAGAGAGACAGAGACAGAGTCAGAGACAGGTAGAGGTAGAGGGGTAGAGAAGGAGAGAGAGAGAGAGAGAGAGAGAGAGAGAGAGAGAGAGAGAAGGGTAGAAAGAGAGAGAGAGAAGGGTAGAGAGAGAGAGTGAGAGAGAGAAGGGTAGAGAGAGAGAAGGGTAGAGAGAGAGAGAGGGAGAGAGAGAGAGAGTGAGAGAGAGAGGGGAAGAGAGTGAGAGAGAGAAGGGTAGAGAGAGAGGGGAAGAGAGTGAGAGAGAGAAGGGTAGAGAGAGATAGAGAGAGAGAGAGACAGGGAGAGAGACACACATAGACACAGAACCAGAGAGATCGTGGTTCCACCTGTACTGGGTCATTAGGCTGGTGGCATGTCGTTGTTTGACAGACCGGCAGACCACCGCCTGGTATTACCAGAGTATTAACAGCATAGTGCCCCTGCTTCACAAAATACTGCTGAGCTGCAGTCACAGGTTACGTCCCAAACGGAACCCTATTCCCTACAATGCTCACTACCTTTGACCAGGGTCCATAGTGTCAAAAGGCACTTCCCTATTTAGGGAATAGGATGGTAATTGGGATGCAGGCCCAGTAGTCAGAGCAGAGGCCACTGTGGAGATCAGACCAACAGCTCCATATCAAAACACAGAGAGGACAGAGAGAGAAGATGGGACATCGTGTTGACACAGTGAAGGCAGCTTGCTGTGACAGCACTCAGAAACTCACACAGTGACAGGCTGCAGGCTGGTAGCTCAGCATTATCAGTTGATTTGATGTGAGATGCGTCATTTGCTCATTCTAATGAATGGTGTGTGAAAAGACCAGTGAAATCACAGCACAGTGGCAGTTCTGTAGCTGGAAAGGATGAGATCCACTACTTTCTACTTCACATCGCACAATGGCATCTTTTTATAGTAAGTGTGGGGTAAAAAAGACCAAGGTGATATCAATTGGAGGCTGTTTATCTGAAGACCAGTCATATTTATTATTTACTAAACAGTAGGTGGCAAGCCTTGCTCCAGTCTCTTCAATCAAAATGCATATAGAGCAAAATAAACATTTATTGTGGTTGTCACGCCAACATGTATCGACAGGTTCAAATTATAAACCATCAGAAGTCGTGTGGTTGTCATGGCAACATGTATCGACAGGTTCACATTACAAACCATCAGAAGTCTCGTGGTTGCCAAGCCAACACGTATCGATAGGTTCACATTACAAACCATCAGAAGTCTCTACTCTCCAACCCAGCTGTATGTCTCTTCATACACCATACAGCTGATCATATCTGGCAGTCTGCTACACACACACACACACACACACACACACACACACACACACACACACACACACACACACACACACACACACACACACACACACACACACACAACTCTGCTCATAATGAAATCACTGGCCAGGCCTCACTGAGAAGCCGTATACTTCGTTACCGTAGGTTGAGCCTTATCGCAGTTTCTTGAGGTCCCAAATGGAACCCTGTTTAGTGCACTGCTTTTGACCGGGGCCAATAGGACTCTGGTGAAAAGTAGTGAACCGTTTAGAGAATAGGGAATAATTTGAGAGGAAGCCTTGCAGTCCCATTTCTCTGTGCTCTGGGCTCTGTAACATGTCCCATCATATTCATCTGATTAGAACCACATCTGATTAGGACCACATCTGATTAGGACCACATCTGATTAGGACCACATCTGATTAGGACCACATCTGATTAGGGCCACATCTGATTAGGACCACATCTGATTAGGACCACATCTGATTAGGACCACATCTGATTAGGACCACATCTGATTAGGGCCACATCTGATTAGGGCCACATCTGATTAGGACCACATCTGATTAGGTCCACATCTGATTAGGACCACATCTGATTAGGACCACATCTGATTAGGACCACATCTGATTAAGGCCACATCTGATTAGGACCACATCTGATTAGGGCCACATCTGATTAGGACCACATCTGATTAGGGCCACATCTGATTAGGACCACATCTGATTAAGGCCACATCTGATTAGGACCACATCTGATTAGGACCACATCTGATTAGGACCACATCTGATTAAGGCCACATCTGATTAGGACCACATCTGATTAGGGCCACATCTGATTAGGGCCACATCTGATTAGGACCACATCTGATTAGGACCACATCTGATTAGGACCACATCTGATTAGGGCCACATCTGATTAGGGCCACATCTGATTAGGGCCACATCTGATTAGGGCCACATCTGATTAGGACCACATCTGATTAGGGCCACATCTGATTAGGACCACATTTGATTCACATTAAAACTTCCACATGATCCAGGGTCCATGGAAAAGTTGTCTTTTTTTGTCCTTTTTTTTTCCATACATCCACCCACCCAGTGGCCAAGTTGGACGTTTTTTTATTTTCAGACAGAGAGAGGGAACAGTAGCTATAACTGTCTGTCTGTGAGTGGAGGTTGAAGAGATTGGAGTGAAGAAGAGGAGGAGGAAACACTGGGACAGTGTTGATACTGTTGAAGATGTGGGTTCTTTCAAACACATGGTAACAGCAGTAAGCCTTGTCCAAGCCAGAATGGACCATAGAGCAGGAGCATATCTCCTGTTTCTATAGTGTTAGACAGCTTTGATGTACAAGTACTCCCCCTGTACGGGACACTAGTAAATCAAAGTCTCTGCCGTAAGGTCTACAGAACGCTGTCATAGTAAGACATAACAGATGGTATCAGTAGGTATTAACAGCAAAGGAAACGGGACAGAGAGAACATGTTATGTAACGTTTCTTAAAATACATTTCCTTTTCACTCGTTAGATTTTCACAGAGGGCTTACTGTTGTAACCATAACAATAACAACAATTCCTTATGAGTTTCAAGGCCTGGGACAGTCCTGGGAAAGGCCTGGGTAAGGCCTGTGAAAGGCCTGGGTAAGGCCTGGGAAAGGCATGGGTAAGCTGTACAGTGAAAGGACTGGGAAAGGCCTGGGAAAAGCCTGGGAAAGGCCTGGGAAAGGCCTGGGTAAGGCCTGGGAAAGGCATGGGTAAGCTGTACAGTGAAAGGACTGGGAAAGGCATGGGAAAGGCCTGGGAAAGGCCTGGGAAAGGCCTGGGAAAGGCCTGGGTAAGGCCTGTGAAAGGCCTGGGAAAGGCCTGGGAAAGGCCTGGGTAAGGCCTGGGAAAGGCCTGGGAAAGGCCTGGGAAAGGCCTGGGTAAGGACTGGGAAAGGCATGGGTAAGCTGTACAGTGAAAGGACTGGGAAAGGCATGGGAAAGGCCTGGGAAAGGCCTGGGAAAGGCCTGGGAAAGGCCAGACTCAAATGGGACATGTGCTGTCAATGACATAACCAACCAAGAACAACCAACCAAGACCGACCAACCAGGACCGACCAACCAGGACCGACCAACTAGGACCGACCAACCAGGACCGACCAACCAGGACCGACCTGCCAGGACCGACCAACCAGGACCAACCAACCAGGACCGACCAACCAGGGCCAACCAACCAGGACCAACCAACCAGGGTCAACCAACCAGGACCAACCAACCAGGACCAACCAGGACCAATAAACACAGAGAAAACAGAGATGAACACAGTCAAACTAACTGGAACAAGTGGGCGGGATCAGTGGGTGCGTTCTGGAAGCAGAAGCATGGTTGGCAAGAGGACAGGAAGTGTCATGACTAATTTGGAAGTTCCAGAAGGATATGACACACTGTGGAAAGCCTTGGAGGGCCTGTATCTCACAGAACAGAACAGCAGCAGGCAGACAGGCTGTGAAACAGCTGAGTACAACTGAAGACATCCCTTCCTCTTCACTATGTTCACTGTCCCATTAGACTGTAATAACAACTGAGGACATATCTTCCTATTTTCACTATGTACACTGTCCCATTAGACTGTAATAACAGCTGAGGACATATCTTCCTCCTTCACTATGATCACTGTCCCATTGGACTGTAATAACAACTGAGGACATATCTTCCTATTTTCCCTATGTACACTGTCCCATTAGACTGTAATAACAGCTGAGGACATATATTCCTCCTTCACTATGATCACTGTCCCATTAGACTGTAATAACAGCTGAGGACATATATTCCTCCTTCACTATGATCACTGTCCCATTAGACTGTAATAACAGCTGAGGACATATCTTCCTCCTTCACTATGATCACTGTCCCATTAGACTGTAATAACAGCTGAGGACATATCTTCCTCCTTCACTATGATCACTGTCCCATTGGACTGTAATAACAACTGAGGACATATCTTCCTATTTTCCCTATGTACACTGTCCCATTAGGCTGTAATAACAGCTGAGGACATCACTTTACTCTCTGGGACAGTCAGCCTTGTCCAACAGTAAGGGTTTATTTCCATTCATTTCACCAACTGGAATTTATCATCATTAGTCATTTAGGTCAACATTAGTCATTTAGGTCAACATTGGATCATTCAGAGATCCTCACTGAACTTCTGGAGAGAGTTTGCTGCACTGAAAGTAAAGGGGCTGAATAATTTTGCACGCCCAATTTTTCAGTTTTTGATTTGTTAAAAAAGTTTGAAATATCCAATAAATGTCATTCCACTTCATGATTGTGTACCACTTGTTGTTGATTCTTCACAAAAAAATACAGTTTTATATCTTTATGTTTGAAGCCTGAAATGTGGCAAAAGGTCGCAAAGTTCAAGGGGGCCGAATACTTTCGCAAGGCACTGTATTTGATACACTGCCGATTTAGCAGGTTTTCCTACTTACAAAGCATATAAAGGTCTGTAATTTTATCATAGGTACACTTCAACTGTGAGAGACGGAATCTAAAACAAAAATCCAGAAAATCACATTGTATGATTTTTAAGTAATTCATTTGCATTTTATTGCATATATACATACAGTGGGGCAAAAAGTATTTAGTCAGCCACCAATTGTGCAAGTTCTCCCACTTAAAAAGATGAGATAGGCCTGTAATTTTCATCATAGGTACACTTCAACTATGACAGACAAAATGAGAAAAAAAATCCAGAAAATCACATTGTAGGATTTTTTATGAATTTATTTTCAAATTATGGTGGAAAATAAGTATTTGGTCACCTACAAACAAGCAAGATTTCTGGCTCTCACAGACCTGTAACTTCTTCTTTAAGAGGCTCCTCTGTCCTCCACTCCTTACCTGTATTAGCATAAAAGAAACCTGTCCACAACCTCAAACAGTCACACTCCAAACTCCACTATGGTCAAGACCAAAGAGCTGTCAAAGGACACCAGAAACACAATTGTAGACCTGCCCCAGGCTGGAAAGACTGAATCTGAAATAGGTAAGCAGCTTGGTTTGAAGAAATCAACTGTGGGAGAAATTATTAGGAAATGGAAGACATACAAGACCACTGATAATCACCCTCAATCTGGGGCTCCACGCAAGATCTCACCCCGTGGGGTCAAATTGATCACAAGAACGGTGAGCAAAAATCCCCGGACCACACGGGGGGACCTAGTGAATGACCTGCAGAGAGCTGGGACCAAAGTAACAAAGCCTACCATCAGTAACACACTACGCCGCCAGGGACTCAAATCCTGCAGTGCCAGACGTGTCCCCCTGCTTAAGCCAGTACATGTCCAGGTCCGTCTGACGTTTGCTAGAGAGCATTTGGATGATCCAGAAGAAGATTGGGAGAATGTCATATGTTCAGATGAAACCAAAATATAACTTTTTGGTAAAAACTCAACTCGTCGTGTTTGGAGGACAAAGAATGCTGAGTTGCATCCAAAGAACACCATACCTACTGTGAAGCATAGGGGTGGAAACATCATGCTTTGGGGCTGTTTTTCTGCAAAGGGACCAGGACGACTGATGGGGCCATGTATCGTGAGATTTTGAGTGAAAACCTCCTTCCATCAGCAAGGGCATTGAAGATGAAACGTGGCTGGGTCTTTCAGCATGACAATGATCCCAAACACACCGCCTGGGCAACGAAGGAGTGGCTTCGTAAGAACCATTTCAAGGTCCTGGAGTGGCCTAGCCAGTCTCCAGATCTCAACAACATAGAAAATATTTGGAGGGAGTTGAAAGTCCGTGTTGCCCAGCAACATCCCCAAAACATCACTGCTCTAGAGGAGATCTGCATGAGGAATGGGCCAAAATACCAGCAACAGTGTGTGAAAACCTTGTGACTTACAGAAAACATTTGACCTCTGTCATTGCCAACAAAGGGTATATAACACAGTATGAGATAAACTTATTTTCCTCCATAATTTGCAAATAAATTCATTAAAAATCCTACAATGTGATTTTCTGGATTTTTGTTTCTCATTTTGTCTGTCATAGTTGAAGTGTACCTATGATGAAAATTACAGGTTTCTCTCATCTTTTTAAGTGGGAGAACTTGCACAATTGGTGGCTGACTCAAGACTTTTTTGCCTCACTGTATATATATATATATATATATATATATATATATATATTTATATAGACACATATTGGGATCAGCAATGTCGGCGTCCAAAGTATAAATATAGAGACAACTGCAAAAATATCTGTTTCTTTGGTTTAGTATTTCTAGGTATGTGTTTGGGTAAAATGAAAATGTTTGTTTCATTTTATAAACTACTTACAACATTTCTTCCAAACAAAAATATTGCAGTAAATGACAACTGGTTAAACTAACAAAAAAGATGTAGTGTTGTCAGACTCCGTCACTTAGAAATGTCCTTGTTTTTTAAAGAAAATTGAAAAAAAAATCCGTTAAAATAACATCAAATTGATCAGAAATACAGTGTAGACTTTGTTAATGTCTAGTTTGATAAACAGACGCCTCAAAGTTCTCAACTGGCAGTTTCATTAAATAGTACCCGCAAAACACAAGTCTCAACGTCAACAGTGAGAAGGCGACTCCGGGAGGCTGGCCTTCTAGACAGTGTTGCAAAGAAAAAGCCACATCTCAGACTGGCCAATACAAATAAAAGATTAAGACAGGCAAAAGAACACAGACACTGAACAGAGGATCTCTGCCTAGAAGGCCAGCAGCCCTGAGTCGCCTCTTCACTGTTGACGATGAGACTGGTGTTTTGCAGGTACAATTTAATGAAGCTGCCAGTTTAGGACTTGTGAGGTGTCTGTTTCTCAAACTAAACATTCTAATATACCTGTCGTCTTGCTCAGTTGTGCACCGGGGCCTCCCACTACTCTTTCTATTGGATAGAGCCAGTTTGCGCTGTTCTTTGAAGGGAGTATTACACAGCGTTGTACGAGATCTTCAGTTTCTTGGAAATTTCTCGCATGGAATAGCCTTAATTTCTCAGAACAAGAATAGACTGACAAGTTTCAGAAAAAGGTTATTGGTTTCTGACCATTTTGAGCCTGTAATCGAAAAATAATTCAATTATTATTTATTATTT
The DNA here is from genome assembly GCF_057628025.1 of Oncorhynchus mykiss. Lineage (NCBI taxonomy): Eukaryota > Metazoa > Chordata > Actinopteri > Salmoniformes > Salmonidae > Oncorhynchus > Oncorhynchus mykiss. The sequence continues at coordinate 38,136,161 of NC_143035.1, read as the reverse complement.
ATTATTTATAATGACGGCCTACCAAAAGGCAAAGGCCCCCTGCCGGGACGGGGGCTGGGATTAAAAATACAATATAAAATAAAAATATAGGACAACACATCACGACAAGAGAGAAAACACAACACTACATCAAGAGAGACAACACAACACTGCATAAAGAGAGACACCACAACACTACATAAAGAGAGACAACACAACACTACATAAAGAGAGACACCACAACACTACATAAAGAGAGACACCACAACACTACATAAAGAGAGACAGCACAACACTACATAAAGAGAGACACCACAACACTACATAAAGAGAGACAACACAACACTACATAAAGTGAGACACCACAACACTACATAAAGAGAGACAACACAACACTACATAAAGAGAGACACCACAACACTACATAAAGAGAGACACCACAACACTACATAAAGAGAGACAACACAACACTACATAAAGAGAGACACCACAACACTACATCAAGAGAGACACCACAACACTACATGAAGAGAGACAGCACAACACTACATAAAGAGAGACACCACAACACTACATAAAGAGAGACAGCACAACACTACATCAAGAGAGACACCACAACACTACATAGAGAGACACCACAACACTACATAAAGAGAGACACCACAACACTACATAAAGAGAGACACCACAACACTACATAAAGAGAGACACCACAACACAACATAAAGAGAGACACCACAACACTACATAAAGAGAGACACCAAAACACTACATAAAGAGAGACACCACAACACTACATAAAGAGAGACACCACAACACTACATAAAGAGAGACACCACAACACTACATAAAGAGAGACACCACAACACTACATAAAGAGAGACACCACAACACTACATAAAGAGAGACACCACAACACTACATAAAGAGAGACACCACAACACTACATAAAAAGAGACACCACAACACTACATAAAGAGAGACACCACAACACTACATCAAGAGAGACACCACAACACTACATAAAGAGAGACACCACAACACTACATAAAGAGAGACACCACAACACTACATAAAGAGAGACAACACAACACTACATAAAGAGAGACACCACAACACTACATAAAGAGAGACACCACAACACTACATAAAGAGAGACACCACAACACTACATGAAGAGAGACACCACAACACTACATAAAGAGAGACAACACAACACTACATAAAGAGAGACACCACAACACTACATAAAGAGAGACAACACAACACTACATAAAGAGAGACACCACAACACTACATAAAGAGAGACACCACAACACTACATAAAGAGAGACACCACAACACTACATGAAGAGAGACACCACAACACTACATAAAGAGAGACAACACAACACTACATAAAGAGAGACACCACAACACTACATAAAGAGAGACACCACAACACTACATGAAGAGAGACACCACAACACTACATAAAGAGAGACACCACAACACTACATAAAGAGAGACAACACAACACTACATAAAGAGAGACCTGAGACAAGAACATAACATGGCAGGAACACATAAAAACACAGCATGGTAGCAACACAGCATGGTAGCAACACAACATGGTAGCAACACAGCATGGTAGCAACACAGCATGGTAGCAACACAGCATGGTAGCAACACAACATGGTAGCAACACAGCATGGTAGCAACACAGCATGGTGGCAACACAGCATGGTAGCAACACAACATGACAACAACATGGTAGTAACACAGCATGGTAGCAACACAGCATGGTAGCAACACAGCATGGTAGCAACACAGCATGGTAGCAACACAACATGACAACAACATGGTAGCAACACAGCATGATAGCAACACAGCATGGTAGCAACACAGCATGGTAGCAACACAACATGACAACAACATGGTAGCAACACAGCATGGTAGCAACACAGCATGGTGGCAACACAACATGACAACAACATGGTAGCAACACAGCATGGTGGCAACACAGCATGGTAGCAACACAACATGACAACAACATGGTAGTAACACAGCATGGTAGTAACACAGCATGGTAGCAACACAGCATGGTAGAAACACAACATGACAACAACATGGTATTAACACGACATGGCAGCAGAACAACATGGTAGCAGCACAAAACATGGTACAACCGTTATTGGGCACAGACAACAGCCCAAAGGGCACGAAGGTAGAGACAACTATACATCACATGAAGCAGCCACAACTGTCAGTAAGAGTGTCCATGATTGAGTCTTTGAATGAAGAGATAAAACGGTCCCGTTTAAGTGTTTTTTGCAGCTCGTTCCAGTCGATAGCTGCAGCGAACTGAAAAAAGTAGTGACCCTGGGATGTGTGTGCTTTGGGGACCTTTAACAGAATGTGACTGGCAGAACGAACGGGTGTTGTATATGGAGGATGAGGGCTGCAGTAGATATCTCAGACAGGGGGAGTGAGGCCTAGGAGGGTTTTATACATAAGCATCAACCAGTGGGTCTTGCGACGGGTATACAGAGATGACCAGTTTACAGAGGAGTATAGAGTGCAGTGATGTGTCCTATAAGGAGCATTGGTGGCCAATCTGATGGCCGAATGGTAAAGAACATCTAGCCGCTCGAGAGCACCCTTACCTACCGATCTATAAAGTACGTCTTCGTAGTCTAGCATGGGTAGGATGGTCATCTGAATCCGGGTTAATTTGGCAGCTGGGGTGAAAGAGGAGCGATTACGATAGAGGGAAACCAAGAGTAGATTTATTAACTTTAGCCTGCAGCTTTGATATGTGCTGAGAGAAGGACAGTGTGCCAGTGTACCATCTAGCCATTCTCCCAAGTACTTGTATAAGGTGGTTACCTCAATCTCTAAACCCTCAGAGGTAGTAATCACACCTGTGGAGAGAGGGGCGTTCTTCGTACTAAACCACATGACCTTTGTTTTGGAGGTGTTCAGAACAAGGTTACGGGCAGAGAAAGAGCCTTGGGGTACTCCCTTGGTGACCGGCAGTGGCTGAGACAGCAGATACTCTGACTTTACACACTGCACTCTTTGAGAGAGGTAGTTAGCAAACCAGGCCAAAGACCCCTCAGATACACCAATACTCTTTAGTCGGTCCACAAGAATGGAATGGTCTACCGTATCAAAAGCTTTGGCCAAGTCAATTAAAATAGAATCAAGGGCAATGGTGACATCATTTTGGACCTTTAAAGTTGCAGTGACACATCCATAACCTGAGCGGAAACCAGACTGCATACCAGAGAAAATACTATAGACATCAAGAAAGCCTGTCAGTTGATTATTGACATGTTTTTCCAACACTTTTGATAAACAGGGCAACATAGAAATAGGCCTATAACAGTTAGGATCAGCTTGATCTCCCTCTTTCAATAAAGGATGAACTGTGGCTGCCTTCCAAGCAATGGGAACCTCCCCAGAAAGGAGAGACAGGCTTGGCGATGATAGGGGCAGCAACCTTAAAGAAGAAAGGGTCTAAACCATTTGACCCCAATGTTTTTCTGGGGTCAAGTTTCAGGAGCTACTTTAGCACCTCAGACTCAGTGACTGCCTGCAGGGAGAAACTTTGTAGAGGGGCAGGGGAAAGTCCAGGCCAGTGATCAGTCTGACCTGTTCTGTCCAGGCCAGTGATCAGTCTGACCTGTTCTGTCCAGGCCAGTGATCAGTCTGACCTGTTCTGTCCAGGCCAGTGATCAGTCTGACCTGTTCTGTCCAGGGCAGTGTTCTGTCTGTCCTGTTCTGTCCAGGCCAGTGTTCTGTCTGTCCTGTTCTGTCCAGGCCAGTGATCTGTCTGTCCTGTTCTGTCCAGGCCAGTGTTTTGTCTGTCCTATTCTGTCCAGGCCAGAGTTCAGTATGAATCTGTTCTCTTCTGTCCAGGCCAGTGTTTTGTCTGTCCTGTTCTGTCCAGGCCAGTGTTTTGTCTGTCCTGTTCTGTCCAGGCCAGTGTTTTGTCTGTCCTGTTCTGTCCAGGCCAGTGTTTTGTCTGTCCTGTTCTGTCCAGGCCAGTGTTTTGTCTGTCCTGTTCTGTCCAGGCCAGTGTTTTGTCTGTCCTGTTCTGTCCAGGCCAGTGATCAGTCTGACCTGTTCTGTCCAGGCCAGTGTTTTGTCTGTCCTGTTCTGTCCAGGCCAGTGTTTTGTCTGTCCTGTTCTGTCCAGGCCAGTGATCAGTCTGACCTGTTCTGTCCAGGCCAGTGTTTTGTCTGTCCTGTTCTGTCCAGGCCAGTGATCAGTCTGACCTGTTCTGTCCAGGCCAGTGTTTTGTCTGTCCTGTTCTGTCCAGGCCAGTGTTTTGTCCGTCCTGTTCTGTCCAGGCCAGTGATCAGTCTGACCTGTTCTGTCCAGGCCAGTGTTTTGTCTGTCCTGTTCTGTCCAGGCCAGTGTTTTGTCTGTCCTGTTCTGTCCAGGCCAGTGTTTTGTCTGTCCTGTTCTGTCCAGGCCAGTGATCAGTCTGACCTGTTCTGTCCAGGCCAGTGTTTTGTCTGTCCTGTTCTGTCCAGGCCAGTGATCAGTCTGACCTGTTCTGTCCAGGCCAGTGTTTTGTCTGTCCTGTTCTGTCCAGGCCAGTGTTTTGTCTGTCCTGTTCTGTCCAGGCCAGTGATCAGTCTGACCTGTTCTGTCCAGGCCAGTGTTTTGTCTGTCCTGTTCTGTCCAGGCCAGTGTTTTGTCTGTCCTGTTCTGTCCAGGCCAGTGATTTGTCTGTCCTGTTCTGTCCAGGCCAGTGATCAGTCTGACCTGTTCTGTCCAGGCCAGTGTTTTGTCTGTCCTGTTCTGCCCAGGCCAGTGTTTTGTCTGTCCTGTTCTGTCCAGGCCAGTGTTTTGTCTGTCCTGTTCTGTCCAGGCCAGTGTTTTGTCTGTCCTGTTTTGTCCAGGCCAGTGTTTTGTCTGTCCTGTTCTGTCCAGGCCAGTGTTTTGTCTGTCCTGTTCTGTCCAGGCCAGTGTTTTGTCTGTCCTGTTCTGTCCAGGCCAGTGTTCGGTCTGTTCTGATCTGGCCTGGCCAGTGTTCAGTATCAGTCTGCCCTGTTCTATCTAGGCCAGTGTTCAGTATCAGTCTGCCCTGTTCTATCCAGGCCAGTGTTCAGTCTGTCCTGTTCTGTCCAGGCCAGTGTTCAGTATCAGTCTGCCCTGTTCTATCTAGGCCAGTGTTCAGTATCAGTCTGCCCTGTTCTATCCAGGCCAGTGTTCAGTCTGTCCTGTTCTGTCCAGGCCAGAGTTCAGTCTGTCCTGTTCTATCCAGGCCAGTGTTCAGTATCAGTCTGCCCTGTTCTGTCCAGGCCAGAGTTCAGTCTGTCCAGTTCTATCCAGGCCAGTGTTCAGTCTGTCCTGTTCTGTCCAGGCCAGTGTTCAGTATCAGTCTGCCCTGTTCTATCCAGGCCAGAGTTCAGTCTGTCCTGTTCTATCCAGGCCAGTGTTCAGTATCAGTCTGCCCTGTTCTATCCAGGCCAGAGTTCAGTCTGTCCTGTTCTATCCAGGCCAGTGTTCAGTATCAGTCTGCCCTGTTCTATCCAGGCCAGAGTTCAGTCTGTCCTGTTCTATCCAGGCCAGTGTTCAGTATCAGTCTGCCCTGTTCTGTCCAGGCCAGAGTTCAGTCTGTCCTGTTCTATCCAGGCCAGTGTTCAGTATCAGTCTGTCCTGTTCTGTCCAGGCCAGAGTTCAGTCTGTCCTGTTCTGTCCAGGCCAGAGTTCAGTCTGTCCTGTTCTATCCAGGCCAGTGTTCAGTATCAGTCTGTCCTATTCTGTCCAGGCCAGAGTTCAGTATGAATCTGTTCTGTTCTGTCCAGGCCAGTGTTTTGTCTGTCCTGTTCTGTCCAGGCCAGTGATCAGTCTGACCTGTTCTGTCCAGGCCAGTGTTCAGTATCAGTCTGCCCTGTTCTATCCAGGCCAGAGTTCAGTATCAGTCTGTCCTGTTCTATCCAGGCCAGAGTTCAGTCTGTCCTGTTCTGTCCAGGCCAGAGTTCAGTATCAGTCTGTCCTGTTCTATCCAGGCCAGTGTTTTGTCTGTCCTGTTCTGTCCAGGCCAGTTCTGTCCGTCCAAGCCAGTTCTATAAGTCAGTCTTGTGCTGTGTGTCACAGTGGATCAGATGGATCAGAGACAGTAGTGGAGCATGTAACTAGCTGTGATTAACTTTGATTAACAGGAAGTCACGTTGACACCACAT